>NC_043704.1:152776338-152802195 GCF_006229205.1 Suricata suricatta
GGCGCCGGTGGCCGAGGGCGGCGGCGGCGGGGTCTGTGTCTCCTTCCCCATGGCCCGGGCCTGTCTTCGGCTGCGGTCGGCCCGGCGCCCTCCCGAGGGCCAGCCAAGTAGGAAGCGGGAGAGTTTCCTGGTCCGGCCGGGCCGCCCCGGGACGGCACTTCGCCCGGGTTCGGCCGGGAGGCGCCTATGCGCTCGTCATGCTCGCGATCGCCTCCGTGCTGGGCCTGCGGGGAGAGCCAGCGACGCCGAGGCGCGAGCCCGCCGCCCTCGGGGCCAGGGAGCCGGTCGGCCGCCGGCCGTCGTCATGGGTGCACAGGCCTCAGGCTCCTCGAGGAGCAGAGCGAACCAGCCAGGGAGGGCAGGAGCGGGGAGCCGGGAGGTGGCGCGGAGGGCACGGGGCGACCCGCGGAGCCGCGCTGCCGAGAAAGTCGTCCTGCTGCTGCGACCGGGAGCTTCTGGGCAAAGTGAAGCCGGAGGGGAGGGGTCCCCTAGAGTCTAAAATGGAGGAGAGGGGCCAGCAGGCACACGGACCGTTGGGGGTGGCAGTGCGTACCCCGGAGAAGGAGGCCGTGACGGAGGCGAGAGGGGCAGGAGGGTCTCCGACCCCAGACCCTCTGTTTTCCGTTGGGCCCCGTGGATAGATGCAGGGCTGAGTGTAGGCAGGCCAGCGGATCACTTCGGCGAGGCGGGTCTGTATCGTGGTGGGAGGCTCTGTTAACGGCTGCAGGGGGAGGGCGACGGGAGGGTTTTCCTACAAGGAGAACCGGGCGGGCGTCAGGATTCCGCCTCGGTGATGGGCTCTCTCTAGCACCACGGCGGCGCACCCGACAGAAAAGGGGGACAGTGGGATCCATCCGGGAGAGTTTTGCAACAGGTTGATGGAAAGCGAAGTAATTGAGGGTTTGGCAAGAGGGAGGGGTGTGGCGATGGGGGGAGTGAAAAGAGGAGGGGCCTGTTGGAGAGGGCAGAGTGGAGAGGCCAAGGGGTTGGACGTCTTCCATTCCCCAAAGAAGACACCTTCTGCTCCGGCAGGCAGAGTTCTGGGTGCCCTGCCGCAGAAAACCGAGAGAGGCGGAGGCTGGATAGAGGTGCAGGGGTAGGTGGAGAGGGCAGGGCCCCGAGGTCAGAGGCCGAAGCCTCTGGACCGGACAGTGATGGGGGGCTGCTGACAGTGAATACTGAGGAGGGTGGCCGGCAGCTGGGGGGCACTGGGCTCAGGAGCAAGGCCCGTACTGGGGGTGGGGCGGGGGGCCTGGAAGCGGTCCTGCGCAGGGAGGAGCGCCCCCTCCCACGCTGCCCCTGAGGAACTGTCCTGTGGCTTTCACAGGACACCTCGTGGCAGCGCTGCTGTGAGGGGGTGGCGGCAGGGCTCACAGTGCACCGGCTGCGGGCCAGCTGGGACTGGAGTTGGGTCTCCGAGCTCACTGTCACGGGAAGCTGTGGCAGCCTGGGGAGGGGGTGACACAGCCAGAAGGGGCTCCTGATTCCAAGGGCCCAGGGTGAGCCCTCCTTCAGCGGGGCAGCCACGGCTCTGGGGCTGGTGGGTGGCAGGCCACAGGGCCTCTCCATTGTGGGGGCCACCGGAGCCAGTGCCCTCCGGGCTCATGCCTGACCGGCAGGACATCAGGTGCCCACAGCCCAAGGCCTGAGGCTGTGGGCGTGGAGCGCACGCAGGGTCCAGCCCTGGGCATAGAGGCCACATTGTTTGAGCGCCGCTGTAAATGGGGCCTTTGAGATTTCTGCCCCAGCTGGGAGGCCTGCTGGCTGGGCTTTTGGAGACAGCAGGGGGCTCCCCCTGCCTAGCGGTGGCTCCTGGAGGAGCTGTTCTTCAAGTAGTGGGGACTAGACCAGGAGGCTGGGACTTCACCCCACCCGCCGGGCACCCCACTCTGGCTCATCCCTGGGGCCAGTCGCTGGGTCCACTTTCCTCCCCCACACTCCTCAGCAGCTCCCACGCCTGCCCAGCTGATCTTGGATCTGTCACCACAGGGTCTGGGGCCCTCGGGGACCTGGCCACAGGCTGCCTTCCCCCCCTGTCTGTCCAAGCACAGCCCTGGTTCCATCTGTCTTGGGGCCCTCCCTTCCTGCCCACATGGAAACCTTTACGGTAAAGCCTCTGGCTTCCCAGCCCTGGGCATCCCTGTGTGTCTGTGGCTACCAGGTGCCCCAGGGCTGCCCTGAGCGCCCCCGTGAGGCGTCTCTGGATGCGGCATGTGTGCCTCATGATCAGACTAGAGCCACTTCCTCAAGAGGAAAGTTTGTGCCCAGGAAGCTCGAGGGAGAGGGTGGGGTTGCCTGGACCTGGCTCAGCGGCCTGGTCCACAGCGCACAGTCCCCTGGGACACAGGCAGGCGGTGGTGGCGGATGGTCTCTGCACTGGGGGCGGCGCCTTCCGGAGAGTCACCAGGTGGGGTGGTGACTGTGGCCGCTGCCTGGGGACAGGTGCAGGAGAACTCGCCAGCCCAGCAGGCCGGCCTGGAGCCCTACTTTGACTTCATCATCACCATCGGGCACTCGAGGCTGGTGAGGCTCCCTGATGCTGTGTGTGTGTGTGTCTGTCTCCTGTCCCACAGCAGGCCCCATCCTGCTCTGCCCCACTTCTCTCCTGGAGGGAGGGCCACCCGTCTCCTCCAGGCCTGTGCCTCCCCTGACTCCTGGGGCTGCCTTTCCGGGCGGAGAGGTGCCGAGGCTCTGGCCAAGGGGTGGCTCCGAGAGGGGCAGCCCTGCCATGCTCGGGACCACCTTGCTGTGTCTCCCAGAGGCTGCGCGAGGCGGGTCTGGGGGTGCCTCGGGGCGGTGGGGGCCATGGTGGGCGTTCCGGGTCCCTCAGGGTCAGCCAACCGCCTAGGCCCTTCCTCGTCTCAGACCCGGTGGAGGCTGAGGGGCCCCGGCCCGGTGTGTGTGGGGGGTGCTCGGAGTCAGCCCCGCTGCCCCCGCAGAACAAGGAGAACGACACGTTGAAGGCCCTGCTGAAGGCCAACGTGGAGAAGCCCGTGAAGTTGGAGGTGTTCAACATGAAGACCATGAAGGTGCGGGAGGTGGAGGTGGTGCCCAGCAACATGTGGGGCGGCCAGGGCCTGCTGGGCGCCAGCGTGCGCTTCTGCAGCTTCCGCAGGGCCAGCGAGCACGTGTGGCACGTGCTGGTGAGTGGAGGGGGGGCTAGCACGGCGGGGGGTCTGGGGGAGGGCGGAAGGGGGCGGTGGCCAAGCATGGGGGCAGGGCAGGGGGGCCTGAGCCGGGGAGGTGGGGGGCGGTGCCTGAGGGGGGCAGGGAGGGGTGAGCACAGGGGCAGGACAGGGGCGCCGGGGCACAGAAGTGCCAGTGCTGCTGTGAGAGGGTCTCTGAGGCTCTGAGGTCAGCTCCCCGTCACCGGAAGTGTGCGCGCCCCGCTTGCTAGCCAGGTGACGCTGGGCACGTTCCTACTCCGTAAACCTTGGTTTCTTGTTTTCCGAGGGGCCGGGTCTCCAGGAGGAGTGGTTATGGGGCCAGTCTTTACAGTGGCTCCTCTGGCCCCCCTGGATGCCACTGCCCCTCCGCTCTGGCAGGTCCCCTGGGAGCATCTTTGGGCCTTGGGCTGGGGGCTGGGGTCTCAGTGACTGAGCTGTCACAGAGGTCGCTGTTAGTATCTGTTCACGGACACACGTGCGCACACTGCGTGGGCGTTCACCGGGGACGCCCTCATCCCTGGAGGCCTTGGCCTCCGGCCTGGTGGACCGAGGGTGCCGGCGTCGGCCGCGGGCCGCTGTGACTTCGAGCCGCCTCCGCGGCGCACTGACCTCTCATAGGGGACTGAACCTTCGGCCTCGCTCAGCCTGTCCAGGGGGCAGCGGGGGCGATGGTGCAGGCCCCTGGGCTTCGGGGAGACCGGGAGACGGGAGACGGGGAAGGGTGGTTTCCTGAGGGAGACAGTAATCCTCCGACCCAGTGCTGCTCGCCCCTCCCCCTCCCCCTCCGCCCCCAGACTCCTCCCCCCTCCCCCTCCGTCGCCCCCAGACCCCTCGGCCCCCCTCCTCCCCCGCTGGAGGATCAGTGCAGTTGGGCACCTACTGCGGTCCGACGTATGCTTTTCTTTACGTATATTTCATTTTTAATCTTCTCGGCAGCCCTGAGGTTGGCTGAGAGGAAGTACTGTATATCCTACTTTTAATTGCAGGGAGACTGACGCCAAGGGGGTAGGTGTTAACCCAGGTCAGACTGCGGAGCTCAGCAGAGCTCAGGGCTGCCAGCGGCGCCTCGGTGCTGCCCTCTGCCGGACAGCCTGCGGGAATGGGAGTGGGGTAGGGGAGTCTGGGCCTGAGGTCCCCCCTGCTTAGGGACAGCGGCCAGGGGTCCTACTGTGTACCTGGAGAGGCCGGCCCTCCCCCCTCCCCCAGCTCCAGGAGCAAGACAGGTAGTTGGTGATTCTTTCTGCAGGAAGTGGAGCCCTCTTCCCCTGCCTCCCTCGCCGGCCTGTGCCCCTACACAGACTACGTGGTTGGCTCAGACCAGATCCTGCAGGAGGTGAGCAACACTTGGTCTCTGTGCCCCCGTTCCAGGTCCCTGAGCTGGGTGTGGAGATGGGTGCCGCGGCGGGGCTGGGGGTCCGTGGCGGTGGGGCCTCCGAATCCCCGCTGGGAGCAGCGCTCAGGCACTGGCTTTCTCGTAGTCCGAGGACTTCTTTACCCTCATCGAGTCCCACGAGGGGAAGCCCCTGAAGCTGCTGGTGTACAACTGGGAGTGGGACTCCTGCCGGGAGGTGACTGTGACGCCCAACGCGGCCTGGGGCGGAGAGGGCAGGTACTGGCTCGGGTCGGCCCCGGGGCCCAGAGCCCCCCTGTGGGGGTGGAGGCTGCACCCTGGGTGCAGGAGGCACCGGTCCGGGGGTGCCCTTTCCGCCTTTGCTGCCAGTCGCGGGTGGGGTTGGCGACCGCAGGACGGGCTAGGGGACAGCCCCTCGCATTGAACGCTTCTGGACTTTGGCAGCCTGGGGTGTGGCATCGGCTACGGGTATCTGCACCGGATCCCAACGCAGCCCTCCAGCCAGCACAGGAAGCCCGCTGGTGCCCCGCCGGCTGGCCCCACGCCCCCCGGCTCTCCCGCCCCGCCTGGCCCAGAGCCAGGCCCCAGGCACGGTGACTACACGGAGGTGTGTGGGGAGCACCTGGGGGTGGGGGTGGGGGTGGGGAGGGACCCTCGTGTGGGCGGAGAGGCCTGCCACTGGGGGAAAGAGGACTCGAGTCACCAGGTGCCCGTTTGGGGGGCCCGTGGCAGGACTTTTTGCCTCTGGGACCCAGACGGTCCCATCCTGGGACAGTGCGCCCACTTTGGTCCTCCTGCCACTGGGGTCTGGAGGTGACGGTAACGGCGAGGCATTAGTTGTCACTTTCGTTTGAAACTGAGGCTCAGAGGTGGGCAGAGCTGTGTCCTGGGCCTCGGTGAGTCTGTGGCAACGGCGGTCAAAGGCGGGGCCGGCTGGCTGGCCCGGTCCGTGGGGGAGCGCCAGACCTGCCTCCATGGCCGGGGGGAAAGTCACCCGAGGCCCTGTGGGCGCTGGGCTGGTGCCTGGGTCTGTCTGGCGGGCAGCAAGGATTGCTCCTTGGACTTGCTGGGCTCAGCGAGGGCCTTCTCTTCTGGTGGGTTATTGGATCCCCGGGGCTCCTCCTGTCGGCCCCTCGTGCCTGACTCGGGACCACCTGGACAGGGAAGGGACCGCCTGGACGGGGAAGGGCGGGGTCACAGGCCATTGGGCTCCTGCAAGCAGAGCTGAGTTTCCATAGGGAGTGTGTGCTGGGGGTTAGGTTGGCCCACGGACCACACGTCCTGAAATGCCCCCCGCCCGCCCCCCCTTCTGCCCTGGCCCCGCTAGGCCCTGCTGCAGGCACCGGGGTCCGCCTTGGAGGAGCAGCTTTCCGAGCCCGGGAGTCCCAGCTGGGCCGCTCCAGACGGCGGGGGACTCGGACGTCCCACAGAGGCACCTCTTCAGCCCCCGCCTCCAGTGCGGCGCGTCATGGACCCAGGTAGCCGGCAGGCCCTGGAGGGGAGGCTCAGTGGCCTGCAGCCCCTACGTGCCCCGGTGGGCGCCAGCATTAGGGCGAGGCTTTCGCGGAGCTGCCAAAACCTTACACGACCCGTTGGGCCCTCCTGGGTCCCACCTCCTGGGTCCTATCTCCTGGGCTCCCTGCCACTGCGCTATTCCCACGAGGCCCAAACCCGGACTCCTCTTTCTTCGGCAGTGAGGACCCCTGTGGGGTTGGGGGCACCCCCGTGGGCTGAGGGCACTACAGTTTTAGGCCGGGCCTGGTGCCCCAGGGCACTGGCTTTCCAGTGGTCCGGGCTTTGCGCTGGGAAAGACTCGAAGCCCTCCCTCTAGGCTTCCTGGACATGTCCGGCATCTCCCTCTTGGACAGCAGCAAGGCCAGCGTGTGGCCTGGCCCGCCCTCCTCCACGGAGCTGACCTCCGCAGCGGTGGCAGCCTCGGGGCCCGAGGACGTGTGCTCCAGCAGCAGCTCTCACGAGCGCGGCGGTGAGTGGCCAGGAAGGCCCCTCGCTGGGATGGACGCCGGCCTTGGGGTGCAACATGGCCTCCGCAAGGCGTTCGCCACAGAGCTGCCCTTCCCCTTCGGCGCCCGGGGTGGGTCGGGGGCCGTGCAGTGGCCAGCCCCGGTCCCGCGGCCTCCTGAGCACCCCGTCTGTTCCAGGTGAGGCCACGTGGTCTGGGTCAGAGTTTGAGGTCTCCTTCCCGGACAGCCCAGGCCCCCAGGCCCAGCCGGACCTCCTGCCTCAGCTGACCCTGCCCGACAGCCTCACGTCTGCGGCCTCGCCGGAAGACGGGCTCTCGGCCGAGCTGCTTGAAGCACAGGCTGAGGACGAGCCCGCGAGCACGGAGAGCCCGGATCCGGGGGCAGAGGCCGACGGGGCGGCCGGCCAGGCCCAGCTCTCCACCCCGGAGTGACGGCCCAGGCTGTGGCAAGGCCCAGTGGCGTTTGAGGAGGTCAGAGGTGGGGCGCCGCGGAGGCCACGCTGCAGCCCCTCTGCCAGTCCCCAGCCCAGGGTGTCCTACTGCCTGGGCTGCAGCCCCCAGTGATGTGCAGGGACTTGCGGGCAAGGGCTTTTGTGTCCCCTCGGACCCAGCTGGTCTCCGAGGGGACCTCTCAGCATTAATTCTGCATCGACGGTCCTGGCTTCGGGGAGTCGGGCGCTTGAGTCTCAGACAAGTCCATTTAGGGTGGTGGGAAGCTAGGACCCGTGCCTAGATCGAGTTTTGGGGGAGCTGGGGTGGGAGAGGAGGACTCTGCCACTTGGGTGGGCGGAGGCGGCCCCGGGCCTTGGCATCTGCGGGCCAGGGCCTGCTCCTGCTCTGGTCCCCGGGAGGCCGCGGCAGGCCCCCCAGGCCCGCATGCCTGTGAGGGGAGGGGAAGGGCTGTGACACCTCAGAGCACCCGCCCACCCCCATAGCTCAGCTGGCCCGGTGTGGCCCGGAAGGCAGCCTCAGGCCTGGGGGCCCCGGAGCCCCAGTTCCAGCCTCTTGGGTCAGCGCCCTCATCCCTGTGCGGCGTGGCACAGGTGGCTCGGGCCGAGGACTCGGGCCAGTCACAGCTGCAGGACAGAAGCAGTGAACTTGCCTCCCTCTCCTGGGAAATTCCAGGCCCTTCCACAGAGACTCCCTTGACGTCGGTCACGCCGTCTCTTCTGCCCCAGGGACTGCGCCCCGCTGACCCGCTGTCAGCCCCCAGACTTCCATGACCGTCGTCTACACAGACCAGGCGTTTGTCAGCCCCAGCGGTGAATCACCGTCCTGAGCAGACTCTGAAAGCTGGTCCTGAGTGGACATGGCTCCCACCCGAGGGGCACAGGGGGCCTGGACCGCTGTGTGGCGGGGTGGGGGTGCCGCCGGGCTCTTCCTCACCGCACGGCTGGGTCCGTCGCCTCCACCTCCACGTGCCCTGGGCACTCTCCCCGTGCTCCGGTCCCCAGCGGCCCGTCCCCCATAGGTCCTTTCCCGATCTGCCTCCCACCCTCCCTGCCCGCTTGCTGTCGCCTCCAGAGCTGCCTGCAGCCTTGTCTTCTAGCTGCCACCCAGGGGAGGGTCCCTATGCCGCTTGATCTGTAGCGTCTGCACTTCCCAGGGTGCCCAGAATTCAGTTAGGCCCGCGGGACGGGGTGCTCGGGGCGCACGACCAGGTGTGTGGAGGGAGGCCCCCTGGAGAGCGGAGCGTCAAACTGCCAGCGCCCGGGGTCGGACGCCCGCGGGAATCCGGGGAGGAGAGCCGTCGCCACAGGGCCGTCCTGACACCAGCCTCCCGGCTGTGGTGGCGGGCAGTGCCCTTTACCTTGGAGCCGGGCTCTCCCCTCCCTCGTCCACATGCCCCTCCCGAGACAGGGCCGTAAAAGGGGCATTGATGCCAGCTGTCGCCAGGATCAGCACGGAGCCAGAAGATTCTGTCACCTGCTATGAAGGAAAGTGACAAGTGAAAGAAAGAAATGTGTACTCATTTTGGTGACAAGTGAAAGAAATAAATGTGTACTCGCTTTGAAACATTTTAACTAAAGCCTTTATTCTATACAACCGTGAAATACAGATTTTTACCCTTTTGGCATAGCAGGCTGTCCAATTTCCTGGAAACTATTACTGGTTGACTGGAAAGAAAACAAGTAGAAGCATGCCGAGGGTTGGTGGGTGACAGGAAGGGGGTGCAGCCGCCCCCGAGCCCGGTCCCGGGGCAGAATGGCCCCGGAAACCTGTTCCGCAGCCCGAGGGCCCTTCCTGCAGACCCAGCCGGGGGCTGCCCAGTGAGCCGTGGGGTTTTCGTCATAACTCACAACTATTGCTAAAAAATGTGCACCAAAAGTGCACTGTTGTGTCCAACCGATAGAAAGGATTTTTAAAAAAGGCGCCGGTGGCTCTCTGGTGAGGGACAGGGACCCTCTGGAAGCGTGGCACATCTGTGCTCACCCGTCCACGGTGCTGGGGCAGTGGGCCGTCCGCTTTCCACAGGAGGCTGGCCAGTGGGGAGGGGGCCCTGCCTCTCGGGCCTCAGGCGGCCCTGGGCCCAGCAGTGCCCCCGCGGAGCCTGGGGAGACTTTCCGCCCCCCGGCTGCTGGGGCCTGAGCGCCGCGCAGGCGGCCGGACCCGAACAAACTGCCGTCCGAAGGCACTTGTGCTTCTGGCTTCACACGGGAGGCTTGGCTTGTCTTACGTGCTTTCCAGGGGCCTTTGCTCTGCTCTGGACACAAGTGGGCACTTCTTCCCGCCCAAAGTTGAAGTGTTGATCCCCAGTAAGTTATGTTCTCTACGAGACTCCAAGGATTCTACGGAAGCTTTAGAGCGTTAGAAACACGAGGGAGAACTCTGGCCACGGGGCCACCACCCCTGGGCATGTAAGGCTGGGGGGGGGGGAGCGAGGGGGTTTGCTCCCGGCTGGCCCGCCGCCGCTCACGGGACACTTCTGACTCTGCCGGCGGGCACCTCAGGGGGCGTCTAAACGGAGCTAACTTCCCATCGCGTCTTCCGTTGTGATGATGTCACACCGTCACCCAGAGCAGGGCCTGTGGCACCACCTGGCTTCTGCCCATAACTGAAAGCGGGCGCCGTGGGGGCGGGAAAGAGCTGCCCCTGCCGTGGCCCGGGCGCCCTCTGGTCTGGCACCCAGAGTTCCTACAGGTCTTCCCTAAAAGAACGCATCTGAGATGCAGTATGAAAACAAGGCCAGGAAGGAGATTTATTCTGAAATGGGCTGGCTCTTGAATTGTACAACACAAATTCCTATTAAAAATAACTCTTAAATGTGAGAACATTTGTTCTGTTTGTTTTTAATGACCAACTCGGAAAAAGCCTTCCCAGGCGCTGCATGGATGGAATGTACTCTTAGAAAAGCTACAGGGCATGTAGGGTTGAGGCTGAAACACAGTGACAGACGCGCCTCGAACAAGTGCGGACAGACAGGTCAGGTCCCGCGGGGCCCGAGGAGCGGGCCGGGCCGGCCTGCCGTCCGTGCTCCGTCCGTCCTGCAGGACGAGGGCCGCTGGGGGGCTGCGCTGCCCGCTGCCTCCCCGGGGACAGCTGGATCTACACATGGAGACGGGTTTCTATATTACATCTCGATTAGTCGCTTCAACTGAAAGAATCTCGGTCCGCACCGCGCCGGCCGGCGAAGTCTTGCTCCCGCGGGGGCCCGGCGGCTTCCTAGGACGACTCGGGCCCCAGAGGCAGGTCGGGAGGTGAACGCCCGGCAGCGCGCCCTCACGTGGACTTCTGGCGGTAGTGGAGGGTGAGGTCGCCGCCGCTCTTCCAGATGAAGTGCTTCACCGTCCGCAGGTCCATGTTCGGGTCCAGCACCTGACAGCAACACGACACGGAGGAGAGCGCGCCAGAGCCCCCGCCGTGCGGTGCCTGAGACCCCCATCGTGATCCCAGGGGCCCTCCCCAGGTGACCCGGCTTGCCCCCCTCGTCCCCGCCCGCTCCCGATAATGCAAGCCGGCCCAGGAGACGCGCAGCCTGGGCGGCTGGGCCCCTCGGAGGTGCATAAAATGGGGCCGCGCTCCTCCAGTGCACTTACCTGGTCCTGGCACAAAAGTTCGATTTTCTCCTCGGCCAACACAGCGATGTCCTCTTCTTTCTCCTGTTCCCCTGGTTTTTCGTTGTTAGAAGAGCTAGTGGTTTGCGACTCGTTATCCAAGTTGATGATTTTCTCGTAAACGTGTTCCATCACTTTCCGGACCTGGAGCATGTCGCTCGCAGAGAGTCGGTCTCTGTCGAACGCAAGGGCAGACTGTAGCGTCAGGAAGCCACCGGGCGCTGTCTTACCGGGCCCCGTGCTCACGTTTGCTAACATAAGGCACACCAGAGACACAGACCGGCCCGCGTCGTCAGTCACCGCTTTAATCTCCCGTTAGAAGGGCCCATGTCTTTTCTACAGTGTCCCCGAGACACAGACGTGTAACTGAGGTGAAATGCGTGTCCTGAAGACTCACAGTCCCATGAAGAACAGCTTTTGGGTTTTATCCCGTAAAGACTCCCCGGCGCCCCAGCGAACACGCCCCGGGGAGGGAAGGCAGCGCAAGGGATGGTCAGGCTGTGGTGCCCTTGACGCTCACCCCCCACGGCTCTCAGCCCTACCGCCAAGACCTCCGGCCTGAATTCCAGGCCGCGAGCCCAGAGCCGGCTGGGCATCTCCAGGCTGGTGTCCCACCGGGGCCTCAAACTCGAGGTGTCCCTCACTCCCAAACTACTTCCGTACTGCTGACGTCACTTAAAAATGGCCGACCCAACAGCTCAGGCTCAAACTCTGAAAGCCATCTTGAACTCAGTCATGAGAAGTGATACCTAGGACGTGCTTTAAAACAATTCAGTGAGGGGACGCCTGGGGGGCTCAGTCGGTTAAGCGTCTGGCTTCTGCTCAGCTCACGATCTCACAATCTGTGAGTTTGAGCCCCGCATCGGGCTCTGTGCTGACAGCTCAGACTCGTTATCCTGGAGCCTGGTTCGGATTCTGTGTCTCCCTCTCTGTCCATCCTTTCCCACTCACTCACTCTGTCTCTCTCTCTCAAAAATACATAAAAAATAGAAAATAAAATAAAATAATCCGGGGTGTGCGTGTAGGTGGGTGGGAGGGCGGGGAGGTAGAGAGGAAGCACAATGTCCAGACATGCCAATAACCATGAAGCCGTCTCACAGGATGATGGGGTTCATTCTAATCTCCTTTTCGTGGACGTCTGGAAATTTCCACAACAAAAGGTTTAAAGTCTTGTTGACTACGTCTCTTTTGAAATTCTATCCATCCTTCCAGGTCCAGCTCCAATTCCACGTCCTCCAAGAAGCCTTTCCAGAAAGCTCAGGCCCCAAATCCCTTTCTTTCTCCTGCTCTCCTCATTCCCCAGGTGTCCGAGAAAGAAGTCTTTATGCCCGAGTCTTACTTTCTTGAACATCTGTGGCCTACCGCACAGGTACCTGACAAATGGTAATTTCAATATGTGAAAGTAGTTTTGGGTCTAGAACGTGCCTCCTTTGCTGCAGAAGTAATCAGAAAGAATAAAAAAATCTCTGGCGATTAGATCAGGCATCACATGACACTACATTTACTTACTTTTTTAAGGTTTTTGCTCCCGAAGATGCGTGAGGTTGGAGGTAGAAAGGAATTTTGTTGAATTTGGGCATATTTTTCTGAAATATTAAAAAGAAAGGCATAATCATTTCTATTAGCTGATGAATGAAAATGAAGTCAATAAAAAAACCCTGATTTACCAGTTAGCAGTTCTTTTACAACTGAAATGGACTTTCTAGGAGATGTATATAGTAAGCTATCTAACCACCTAAAGCCTAGTGAAAACGTATCAGGAAAGTTTAACGTTCAGGTTTGTAATAAAAAGTACGTAGGACGAATGATACATCAGTGGCAATATGAAACTGCAGTGCATGGCTCTTCTCAACAATTCAGCGTCTTAAAGGGAAACAAATTTTATTTGCTATTTAAATCAAAACCTCAGTTCCACACTAAAACACTGGGGCTGCTACCTCAGGGCCCAAACACAAAGTTGAGTCCTGGAGAGAAGCCCACAGCGCCCCCTTTGGGCAGAGCCACACACTCGGGGCTGGCGAGGCCCGGCAGCCAGCTGGGAAGGCCGCTCAGGTCTCCCCCTTTCCCCGCCCTCACATCAGCTCTGGGGTTTTAATCAAGAGCAGAAACTCCAGCCAAACCCCGAGATGTCCCCCATGAAGTAACCCACGTGTTCAGACGAGGGACAGAACCACCTGTCACCTCTTCTCTGGTTTTAACCCCTGCGGGCCGCCATGCCATGCCCTGCCTGCATGTGTCCTCTCGGGACTGTGCCACAGGCCTGAAGTCAGCAGTGCGCCCCACGGGAGTCCCCTACTCGGAGGAAGCAGTGCTTACGGGAGCTCAGACTCCTAAGAGCACAGAATACCCATCACGTGTCACAGGGGTGTTAGGTTCTTGGAGGTATATCTGGTCAGAAAACACATTTTCTGAAGGTTCTAGAGATTAAATCTCTTTTCATATGGCTTTAGGAATAGATAACACAGATCAGCAGCACAGAGTCTAGAAACAGACCCATGTGCACATAGAAATTTAGTCCCTGATACAGACAGCATCTCAGATTAGTAAGGAAGGACAGGTTATTCAAAAAATTGTTTTGGCACACTTGCTGGCTGGCTGGAGGAAGTCAGCATCGTACCTCACACCGAACAGCACAAATTCTAATAAATTACAGATCCAGACACAGACAAGGATCACAGACGTTCAGGAGGAGAATACCCAAGCGAGATGTGACCCTCGGGGCCACAAAGATCAATCTGATTACATAAAAATTCAAGCTTTGTGCCTGGCAAAAGACACCAACCAGGAACAAAGTAAAACTTCAACAATAGTCAAAGGGTTACTATTCAATACGAAGAAACCCTACAAACCGGTCAGAAACACAAACTCCCGAATAGAAAAATGAGTGAAGAATACAAAGAGGCACCTGACAGAAGGGGAAACACAAGGAGCCCACGGAAAACGACGCCGGCCCTCAGGGCCGGTGGGAACAAACAGCCCACGCTAAGACACGAGGTCGTGGCCGTCTTTTAGCAAAGCCTGAAAGAGCCGGCGCCGGGGGCGCGGGCACGCGCACACCGCGGTGCTTCTGTGGGGGGCGCACGGCCCTACGGTCAAAACGTAACACGTGCACACTCTGATCAGCAATGCCACGTGTAGGAATTTATTCTAAAAAGCATACAGAGATACGTGTACAAGGACGTTGACTGAAGCACAGTCTGTCATAGAAAACACTGGAACAACCTTAACGTCCACTGACAGGGCGCCGGATAGTTAAACACGGCACATTTATACAAAGACACACTGTGCACTCATTAAAAAGGAATGACCCACATGATGCACAGATGTGAAAAGATGTGTCCAAGACGTATTTTTAAGTGAAAAATAAAATCAAACCAAGTTGCAGAACCGAATATGTACTAGATTTTGTGCAAAGTAACGAACCGTGTGTCCCCACAGCACTGAGCAACAACTGCTCGTGCGCGCACGGAGGCGGCCCCGGAGGACGTGCACCGGGCCGCGGGCAGTTACCACTCCGGGGGGGACAGGCATGACCGGAGGACAGGGTGACTGGGGAAGTGACGGAGTCTCCGTGTTCATGTCCGTTAACAAGCACAGGCAATGACCGTAACAAATTCCAACAAGCGCGCGCGTGCACGTGCACACACACACACACACACGCACACACACGTGACTGCCGGCTTCCCCGGGCCTGGGGCCGCAGGGACGTGGGGGAGGGCTCGCCGGCAGCCCAGTCTCTCCCAGCGTTCGAGACGGCGCCGGCTTCCCAACCTGGAAAGGACAGGAGGGCGCGGCGGGAGCGGAGGACACTTACGTCCACGGTGATGTCAATGACCCATTGTGGCACTGTCTCATTAAGCAGCATCGACTCGGTCTCGCCCCCAGAGTCTCGGCAGAGCAGCCTAAACACAACCATCAGGTAGTAAGTGACACGAGAAGCACAAATGACAGCCCTCCCCCCAGCAGAGTGCACTCAGACCACCAGGCGGCAGGACTCTGTCCGACGGGAGGCCTGGGTGCGGGCGGAGTCCGGACAGAGCCGGGACAGAGCCCTGCCCGGGCCACAGTGCCGGGGACTCAGCGAACTACCGTGAAGGAAGAGGACTCTGAGCCCAAGGCAACAGGGGCGGTTTTCTCCCTCCGGGCCCTGAGAAGACCCCAGTGAGCCCCTCAGGGCTCTAGCAGAGCCCCTGCGAGCACCACGGTCCTCAGGAGCAGCGTGGCCCTGATGCTTTGGGCAGGGACTGCTGGGGACCCCCACCCCACTGTGACTCTGGCTTCGCCAAATGGGAGAGCTTCCTGCCGAACTCGCCAGAGAGGCTGCCTGAGAGTGAGGTGCTGACCTCTGTGAACACGGGCCCGGCTCTCAGCAAGGACGCGGCCTCCGTGAACGTGGGCCCGGCTCTCAGGGGGAACGTGACCTCCGTGAACACGGGCCTGGCTCTCAGGGGGAACGTGGCTTGACAGCACCAGGCACCAAACTGTTGCTGTGGCTGGAGATGGACAAGCCCCCTGAGCCCGCATACCCACAGAAGCTACTGACAAACAATTTCCCTTATTTGGAGGCTCCGTCGGTAGACCAAGCGACTCTTGACCTCGGGGTTGTTAGTTTGAGTGATTACTTTAAAAATATAATCTTTAAAAATTATTAATTAAAAAAATAAAATCTTAACGCCCCCCGCCCCCAATTTATCATGCTTGAATCAATACTTGTTCGTAAACGGGACACCTCCTTCGGCAGGGTCCCCGGCCCTCCGCACCCATACCTGAATAGTGTGCGTCCTCCGGCTTCCCCAAAGATCACCGGGGTGTGGGGGGGAACTTGGAAGTATCCGTTTCCCTTCTGTACGCGGTTCTCCTGCTCCCCATTTACTAGGAAGAGATGCAGATGGTGTCAGTGTCCAGAACTAGTGCTCAAATCTAACATTTTATTTCTACAGGCCTCAAACACTGTGAAGTTTCTAAAGGTAAAAGTCTGGTAAGTCAGCGGATCAGATAAAGGTAAAAAACAAAGTTAAATTTCCACAAAGAATTAGGACAGCAACTTGGGTCGCCCCTCATGGGACATGCTGTACAGACTGAGACCAGATATCAACGTCTGAGGTCTGCGGTAAGGAGAGACCCAACTACTTCAGCCGCAGGGAAGCCAGGACGGCCTCTTTGGAAATGGCGTCCACCTCTGTGCACGTGGGCAGGACGCCAAGGTCAGAAAAACTTCTCAGGCTGGAAAAAATCTGTTTTAATGGCAGCCATAACTGACGGCAGAGGTACTGGTGAAAAGTAAAATGGCCAGAGAGACCCAAATCTCTATGAGAGCGCCATCTCTGCACATTTCTTTCCCTGCTTTCTGACCAAGCGCGGCTGAGCCCCACTGAGGGCCACCCTGTTCACAAACACATTCCTGGGGCCCTGGAAGCAACCTCACCCCCTCGCCCGACCTGCAGCACCCAGCACCCAGCCCCTCTCCCGCAGCACCCAGCACCCCTCGACCTCAGCATGCTCTCTCTGCCCTGTCCACGGACCCTTGGCCCCACCAGAATGCCAGTCCCTGAAGGACGGAGTCCATGCCCGTTTATCTGTGTCGGCCCTGCCAGCAGCTCACGACACGCCCCTGGACCCCTGAGCTGCTCAATGAGTGGAACTACATGGCTCTGGAGGGTCCGCGGCGCCTGGTACTGGTGCACGTGCTGCCCGCGCGGGGCGGTGGGCCCTGCCTCTCTATGGCATCTGCACGTGTGACTCCTTCCCCACTCCCACGGCCGCAGCCTGGGTGCCCGCCGTGCAGACTGTCCTGCTGGTCTCCGGTCTCTACCGTCTAGTTGGGCCTCGAAGGGCATCCTCACGGTCATGCTGCAGGCAGGCAGGGAATGGCAGGACCACAGCCACGCCGCTCCTAAATGCCAGCGCCCACACTGAAGCTGGCTGTTTCCACCCTCTGTGGAGAGATCTCTCCAGTGAGCTTCTCTGGGACTGTACACCTCTGACAGGGAGGGGAGCGCGCCAGATGACAGGGAATGAAAGCCACCCTGGGCGGGGTTGGCGGCCTCTGTCAGGGGACAACACAGGACCGGCTTGCAGAGATTCAGACCCCGAAGGCCGTTATGCGTGAACCAGGCTCTCGCAGGAGGCCCCGGCCATCACTGACCATGGGAAGTGGGTGATCTTCAGAGTCCGGAGGCCGCACAGCAGAGGGAGCCCTAGGTGGGCAGGACCCGAGGGTGCTTCTGCTGACTGCAGGTGACAGACGGGCTGTGACGCTGTGAGGTTTTCTTTCCTCTTCATTCAATCAAACTGAATCACACTCGCAAATCCAAAACACGTTCTCCTCTACTGCCCAGAGACGTCCCTGCCGGGCCTGTGGCACACGCAGCTTTTCAACGTCCTCCGTGACGGGCCCTTTACAAACACCCGTTCGCTTATCCTGACACTTGCATTGAAATCTGATTCTCTGAAGCGTTTAGAGCCCAGATCAGTAGTTCATCAGACTAGGTAACGTCTGTGTCTCGGGCCAACATGAACTGTGACCGGGCAAGGCCGGAAGGGCCTCCCGACACAGCCAGTCAGCCAGCTCCAGGGCCAAGGCCACAGGACCCCGCGCCCCGAGAGAGCCGGCCGTGGAGGAGACCGCTGGGCCGCTCACCTCTCAGGAAAGGTCACGTGGACACAGGCCTGCCGGGAGCAGCTTCACTGAGCGTGCCTTCGGAATCTGAGCTAAGACCAGATGTCCTCTGACGCGAGGAAGGGGGGCTGACAGATCGGGCACGCCACTCACATTTATTTTGTCACGACCGAGCAAATGCGTCTTAAACACTTCTTGAACAGCCTTAGAATAACAAACCCGCCAAGCGTCTTAAATCTCCCAGTAATTTAAAATCGATTCTTAGGATGTAAAACACGAACCATGGTTTACGTCGTTTTCCTCCTCATCCATCGGAGTCACGTGTGTTCGCGGCCAGTACTCCAGGAGGGCTTGGAGTAGGAGCCCCCCCAGGTTCACTGCGGGAGAGGTGGAACGAAAAGGCATGAAAAGGGAACTCTAAGTTTTAACCTAAAAACAGAGGGAAAGAAATAAAAACTGTTTCCACATATTCAGATGCTAAATCTTAGCCCAACGCCAACGATGTTTAAAAGAAAGGCTTTAAAGGTTTTGCCAGGTCTATTAAAATTTATCTTAGACTCTTCAAGCAGTGATGGTACGGAGCGAACGGATGCTCTATCTGGTTGTTCAGACAGAACCATTCTTTTCTTCTTCTTTTTAATGTTTATTTTTGAGAGAAAGAGCAGGTGAGCAGGGGAGGGGCAGAGAGAGAAAGAGCAGGTGAGCAGGGGAGGGGCAGAGAGAGAAAGGGAGACAGAATTCCAAGCAGGTTCCGTGTTGTCGGCGCACAGCGCGGTGCAGGGCTCGAACCTATGAGCAGTGAGATCATGATCTGAGCTGAAGTCGAACACTTAACCGACTGAGCCGCCCAAATGCTCCGGATATAACCATTTCTTTAAAATGAACACAAGGGCGCCTGGGTGGCTCAGTTGGTTAAGCGTCTGATATATTGATTTTGGCTCAGGTCATGACTTCATAGTTCCTGAGTTCAAGTCTCACATCAGGCTCTGTGCTGGCAGTATGGAGCCCACTTGGGATTCTCTCTCTCTGCCCCTCCCCTGCTTACAGTATCTCTGAAAATAAACTTACAATAATTTAAAAATGAACAAAAACAGGAATTACATTCTCTAAAGAACTATTTCCATACAAGAGCTACTAAAACTATATTTATATACATCAGGTATATCTACATGCTACATTCTTAGGAGAATAGCATCCAAAAATATAATCAATAAAACATAACAGACCTTCATAAGTCTCTTCTCATAATACACAAGAATAAACTCAGAAGAGATTAGGATTTGACTGTCAGAACCATGAAACTCCTAGAAGAAGGGGTGCCTGGGTGGCTCAGTTGGCTAAGCGTCTGACTTCGGCTCACGTCATGATCTCGTGGTTTGTGAGTTTGAGCCCCACGACGGGCTCTGTGCTGACAGCTCGGAGCCTAGAGCCTACTTCAGATTCTGTGTCTCCCTCTCTCTCTGCTCCTCCCCTGCTTGTGCTCTTCCTCAAGATTAAATACATAATAAAAAAAACAAAGTTCTAGAAGAATCCATAGGCAGCAAGCTCCTGGAGCCTGGTGATGGTCTGTTGGATCTGACACCAGAAGCAAACACAAGAGCGGCAGTAAGCTGGAGGGCCTACACGGAGCTGACGAGCTCCAGGAAACCATCAGCAGCCTGAAAGGCAAACTATGGCACAGGGGAAAACGTGCAAATCACAGCGCTGATGAGGGGTTAATACCCAACATGTGTAAGGAACTCATACAGCTCAACAGCAGGAAAAGAAAAACAAAGCAATCTAATTAAAAAATGGGCAGAAAGCACGCCTGGCCGGTTCGTCTGGTGGAGTATGTGACTCCTGATCTTGGGAGTTGTGAGTTCAAGCCTCACATTGGGTATAGAGATTACTAAAGAATAAAATCTTAAAAAAGGAGAGAAGATCTGAAGACATTTTTCCAAAGAAGACATACAGATGGCCAACAAGTACATGAAAAAAATGCTCAACATCACTCATCATCAGGGAAATGCAAATCAAAACCACAACCTCATACACATCAGAATGGCTGGTATCAGAAAGATAAAAAATAAGTGTTCGTGAAAATGTGGGTAAAGGGAACCCTTTTACACTGTTGGTGGGAATGTAAACTGGCACAGTCACTGTGGAAAACAGGATGGAGGCTGCTCAAAAAATTAAAAATAGTAATGCCATATTACCTAGCAATTCCACTTCTGGAATTTACCCAAAGAAAATGAAAAAAACTAACTCGAAAAGATATACACACCCCTATGTTCCCTGCAGCAGTGTTTACAGTAGCCAAGATCCGGAAACAAAGTGCCCATCGATAGATGAATGGATAAAGAGGAAATGTGGTGAGTAGATACAGTGGAATATTATTCAGCCGTAAGAAAGAACAAAATCCTGCCATTCGTAATAATTGAGGTGGACCTTGAAGGCAATGTGAAGTCAGTCAGAGACAGAAAATACCACATGGTCTCACTTATACGTAGAATCTTAAAAAACAAACAAACAAACAAAAGCCCAAATACAAAAGTCACAGCTACAGAGAAGAGCGTGCTGGCCGCCGGAGACGGCGGCAGGGGCACAGGCGGGTGCCAGCAGGCACAAACTTGCGGTCTGCAAGCCAGTCGCGCTGGCTCTACTACAGTACCGTCCGCAGGTGCTAAGAGGGGAGGTCGTCAAAGTTCTCATCACAAGGGAAAAAAAGCGTCACCAGGTACCATAGCAACGGGCATTACCTAGATTTAGGATTGTTTTGCCGTATATACAAATACTGAATCATGCTGTGCATCTGAAACTGATATGATGTCACATGCCAATTATGCCTCAGTTTACAAAACAAAACAGGAAACACCAGAACTGTTTCCAGCTGCAGGGGTCCGACTCCAACGGATTTCCAGAAAGGATTAAGGGTAGAGAGTGTGCCGTGTGTTTAATGGTTAAAGGTAAGCCAGACCGTGAGAAAAATCAAGACCCCAAAACATTTATTTATTTTAAAACAAAACAAATTTGAGTTATTTACTTATTTATTTTGAGAGAGGAAGAGAGCATGAGCAGGGGACGGGAGAGAGGAAGGAGGGAGGGAGGGAGGGAGGCAACCCCCAGCAGCTCCACGCTGTCAGCACGGAGCCCCAGCCAGTACTCGAGCTTACCAATCATGAGATTATGGCCTGAGCCAAAATGAAGAGTCGGACACTCAACCGACTGAGCCCCCCAGGAGCCCCAGGACCCCCGAAACATTTAAAAGGCAGTCGTATTTTCCAATTCCATGAGAGAATACACGTACTTCTTGAAAAATGATTTTAAAATCCCCAAATATTGTTTAAGAAAGAGAGAGCACAGAGCAAAAAACCCAACCCAACCCAAACCCGATGAACGACCCTGGGGAGGAGGAGGGAGGCACGGGAACGCACGTTTTGGGTCTGACCCGTCGGGGCTGCTGAAGCCGGCGTCTTTTGCGGAAACCCAAGCAGCAAAGCAGTCACTCTCGTCCAAGGTGATGGTCAGCATCTGTCACGGGAGAGACACGGCCGCTGCCAGTCCGCTCGAGCGCGCACCCGAGAAGCCCGGCCGGCCAGCGGCACGCTGCGAGTGGGGCCAGGGCGCATTCCGTCGGACTCCCTGGGACCGCCACTTAGTTTACCGGGACGCCAGGGGCACTATGCAACTGCACTGGGCAGGCGTGCAAGTGAAGTGTGTACTGCGTCCACGTGTAACCACACAGGAGCCTGCAATTAATACTCCTTAATTCTGAGCTCCACTAGACAGAGACTTTCAACATCCCAAACTGTACAAGTATCAGCTGTGAACTTACCCCGGTTTTTAAGTCAACGGAGAACCAATTTGGCACGTACACCATCTTAAATCTTTTCTTAATTTCATCTTCGAAATCTACTTTGCCCAAATCTTCAACTTTACATGCCTAAACATCAAAAAGAAAGTACAGTAATTATCAGTATAAGTGGTAAACTGATTTGATTCTGACTTAGGTATTCAAAATTTTACACATACTCACATCCGTCTAAATAAAACGGAGTCAGAGAAACATTTCAAAAAGGCTGTCGCCAAATGGTTGAAGGCAGATGCTTTAACACAAAAACACCTGCTCTTAAATTTTTTAATTAAAAAACCACCGAACATTGCTTCTGGGAACCGTACTCTTGCTGATACTGATAAAATGCACCACCACACTTGCTTGGAAGCAAGGTCAAATGAGGCAAAAAAACTTCTAAGGAACAAAGAACAGTGACGAAGCAGGAGACCCGGGGAGCGAGAAAGTCCGACTGCTGCCCTGTTCCCTCCCGTGAGAGCTCCCAGCCGGCCCGGGTGTCCTGACCCCCCCACCCCTGGCTGGAGCCCTGGGGGGCTTCCGACTACAGGGCAGCTCGCCTCGGTTCTGATCTGCGCCACAGAACACTCCCTCCACCAGGCTCACGCCGACCTGGCTCCTTCCTCAGAGGCCACCGTCTTCTCAAAGGCCGCCGCCGCTGCCTGAACTCTATCCTGCGCCTCCCTGACGGCAGAGAGACCTCGGGTCCCTCACCTCCACGTAAAGCTGGCTATTTCCCGAGGCCGCGCCACACACTGCCCCACCCCCGCGGTGCGCCCCCCGGCTCGAGGCCAGGGCCCCGCTAAACAGCCTGCAGAGCACAGGACAGACCCTGCTCTACGCTGCCTCCCTCAACAGAGACTGACTCGGCCCCAAATGTCAACAGAGTCAAGGATCAGGGACTGTGACGCATTCATTTCAAGGCAAGGCAGCATATAACACAGAGGGAACGGTCCCATTCAAATTTTGGGGGTTTAAAAAGATGAACTGTGGCCTTATCTAATACTTGTATAAAAATGCACCCCCCAAATGAGGTATTACTGCAATCAAATCTTAACTTACATGCTTACTCTCTTGGTTATTATATATATTTTTAATAAAAAATAGAGTTATTGGAATAACTCACGTTTTATACAAAAAGATACTCACCTTCAATACATCCCAATATGCCACGTTGTTATTGGTGTCTTTGGTTAGGATATGTCTCTTATCGTTAAGGATGTGACACTGGATGATACTCGCGCCCCCTGCAGGAGAGAAGAGGCCACGCCATGAGCACGGCAGTTCTCCGCTCACACTCACGGACTGGCCAGCCACGGCACAGACCCGCGCGTCCGCCAGGAGGTGAGGCAAGCGACACCCAGACGCTAACACGTGTACACACAATCATACCTAAGGCAAGTTAAGGCCAAATAAAAACTGTCTCATTTTAAAAACAGATTATAGATTTAAAAACTCCCGACTTCGAGGGGACTTCTAGTGGAAAACTGTTCAAGGCAAACGGTTTTACCCATCAGGAAAAGTTCAAACGATGACAGAAAATCTCTGAATCAGGCCCGTCTTTAACTTGCTTCCTGTCATTCTCTTTGAGGCCTCCTGCAGGGACACTCGATTCTGACAGCCGTGCCTCGGACCCGGGGCTGCGGAGCCGCACGCCGCTCAGCCCCCGGGCCCACGCGCCGGCACTGAAGTCAGAGCGGCCCCTTCTCGCTGTCGCCCGGAGAACTCGAGGGCCAGAGCGGACGTTCTCTGTCTTGTGCTGAGAGACAACATTCAACTCTTATACTTTACAAGCTGGTTCTTGGCTTTACCAACACCATCACTATTCTGACGCTGGGCAAAAAGAAAGCCTACTTTTTAAAGTCACTAAACAGCATTTTAAAAAAATGTTCATTTTTCAGAGAGAGAGAGAGAGAGAGAGAGAGAGAGAGAGAGAGAGAAGACGAGTCGGGGCGGGGCACAGAAGATGTGAGCGGGCTCTGTGCTGACCACAGAGAGCCCGATGCCAGGCCTGAACTCACGGCCTGAGCTGAAGTCAGATGCTTAATCGACTGAGTCACCCAGGCGACCCAACTCTAAATAGCATTTAAAAAATATTTTTCTTCTATTAAAAATAAACCTATACACTGTGTCTTCTGTTGACGGCACAATTACATCTAAAGGAGGGCATCTCCTTTCTGTCCGTCTCTTGGTGTCGGTAATTTGGCTCGGCGGGAAGCACCGTCCAGCCCCCCCCACTCACCTTTGATAACCTGGTCAGGCTGTGTGCACAGTGGTGTTATAGGATTTGTACAGTCATTGTCATAATCTCCGGAAGCTCTGAAATTATGAATTCCCTTCAAGGTCTAAAGGAACAAAATTCATTTTTTAATCATTTTATGCTTTATCATTTGGCAATCTGTTTATAAAGTGGCAAAACACAAAAAACAAACAAGGAACAACAAAACAGTAACAATATCAACCAAAAACTAGTGACAAGGTACAATCACCTATCACGGTTTAAAAAACGGAACAAGTGTTAAGAGGGGAGGGTCGGTGCTGTCTCTTCGGAGGGAAAAGCAAGCAGCCTTCCGGGCAAAGCTATGCTGGCCTCAAACTGGACAATGAAACTTAGACAAGGCCTGGGACAGTTTTTACCACACCAAGGAAGTCCGCTGGACCAGCAGACGGACAGACAAACGCAAACACACTCTCTTCTGTCATCCACACGCAATCCAGTACGCAAGAAAACGTAAATATTCTTTGAATAACATTACGGGTTAATACTATTTTTGACGACTTCTCTAGGCGTATCCTCTAGTTCTCCCCCTGTTCCACAAGCCAGGAGGGGCAGGAAATGGACTTGGAAGCACAGCTTTCTATCTCCTCCTGTGCTCAGACGCACAGAATGCTGACAGGTGTCCCTGCCTGGCGGGTACGGGCGCCCCCGCCTCCCAGGAGCACAGTGAGACCTCCCGAGCCGCGGTGCCAGGACGACCAAGACACCATCACCGTTTCTCGAAAGCAACAGCCCTCCTCTGACTTCCTTTGCTTAGAGAACACTGGTGACGCAGGGCTCCGCGGAAGCGCAGTGGACAAAGCGAACTTCTGGATGCTGGGGGAACCTGCACCCAGCTGTGTCTTCAAATGCGGCTGTGTGAGGTCAGAGGCTGCACTGGTAATTTTCGGTTCTATCGGCGGCGTGCCTACTGTGAGCACAGCACGTCTCCCTCGGCTTCTGACAAAGAAGCCGGAAGCTTCGTCTCGACTTTCGCCTTAATGTTACTCCAGCCCTTAGGGTGACTCACACAGGCTTTTGGATCTCTGCCACTGCTCAAAAGCACGCTGGCCGGCAGGTCCACCTTGAGCATCCGCTCCGAGTACCCGGCGAGTCTGCGATGACAGCGTTTTGCAGGTGTGCGGGGGCCACTTACCCACTTATTCACCGTAGACTTCGTCGTGGCAACCCAGATGGCGGGCGGGGGGTCGGCGGACCGGTCGAGCTCCATCTGAAACAGAGCACAGAACACGGCTCTCCTGCATGTGGGCTCTCCCGAGCCGCTGGGGCCAGCCACGGATGACTGAATATTGACTGCTTCATCCAAGGTCTGTGGGCTGACTGTACCCTGGCATGCATTAAGAGCTAGGGATGCATGGGGCACCTGGGGGGCTCAGTCGGCTAAGCATCCAACTTCAGCTCAGGTCATGATCTCATGGTTCATGGGTTCGAACGCTGTCTTGGGCTCTGTGCTGACAGCTCAGAGCCGGGAGCCTGCTCCAAATTCTGTGTCTTCCTCTCTCCCTCCTCCATTCATCCTGTCTCTCAAAAATAAATAAACATTAAAAAAAAAGCTAGGGATGAACAGGGGTGCCTGGGTGGCTCAGCTGGTTGAGTGTCTAACTTGATTTCGGCGCAGGTTGTGATCCCAGGGTCATGAGGAAGAGCCCCACGGCAGGCTCCGGGCTGAGCGTGGAGCCTGCTTGGGGTTCTCTATCTCCCTCCACCCTTCTACCCTGCTCATGTGCTCTGTCTCTCTCTCTCTCTCTAATAGAAATTTTTTAAAGAGAGAAAAGCTAGGGATACACAGAATAATGAGGGAGTCTCTTTGCTAAGGGAAGCACGGTCACAGAAAAGCATAATAGGGCTGACTTCTCATCAAAAACAGGGCTGAAAATCTGTGTGACTTTAATTAATCAGGGGCTCCAAACAGGCACACTTAAAAGGATGACTTACCATAATTTGTTTTTGTTACGCTTTCGTTTTGTTTTCATGGTTTTTACGTTTATTTATCTATTTTTGAGAGAGCGAGCAAAAGGGGAGGAGGCGCAGAGAGACAGAACCCAACGCAGGCCCCAGGCCATCAGTGCAGAGCCTGATGCAGGGCTCAAACTCACAAATCAGGAGATCATGAGCTGAGCTGAGACCAAGAGTTGGATACCTAACCGACTGAGCCACCCAGGCTCAGTCATTCTTATTATTCTTTCTTAGTAACAAGGGAACAGATCTCTTTTTCTTTATGAAAATTTTTGTACTAAGAAAGCATTTTAACAATGCGGCAAAGGTGACAAATATGCAAGAAAGTCACCCCCTTACCTATGAACAGTACACTATGTCCTCTGTATTTTTAAAACAGTATGTGCATAGAAATACACACCTGCACCCGTGTGCACAGTCTGCACACGAAATCCCAGTCCTTAGTCAAACCCTATCTTTTCCGTGCCAGGACATGGAAGGTAGGGGCTGTGGGACAGGCTGGACCCCAGAACACAGAAGGCAGGGGCCGTGGGACAGGCCGGACCCCAGGACACGGAAGGTGGGGGGCCGTGGGACAGGCCGGACCCCAGGACACGGAAGGTGGGGGGCCGTGGGACAGGC
>NC_043704.1:152802295-152810659 GCF_006229205.1 Suricata suricatta
CGCCTCCGGTCTGCTCGCACACCCCTGCACGTTGGCACTTCCGCCTCCGGTCTGCTCGCATACCCCTGCACGCTGGCACTTCCGCCTCCGGTCTGCTCGCACACCCCTGCACGTTGGCACTTCCGCCTCCGGCCTGCTCGCACACCCCTGCACGAGCTGGCACTTCCGCCTCCGGTCTGCTCGCACATCCCTGCACGCGCTGGCACTTGCGCTTCCGGCCTGCTCGCACACCCCTGCACGTGCTGGCACTTCCGCCTCCGGCCTGCTCGCACAGCCCTGTACGCGCGCTCTTCCACGGAGGGCGGGCCGGGACCGCGGGGCTCAGCAGCGATGCAGGACAGCCGGCGGGGGTACCAGAAGTCAGTCTCCTCTCAGACGACTAATAACACTGACAGTGTCTTTTTCCCAACCCCACAGCTGGTCTGCGTTCTAATACAGATTTTGCGGGGTTTGATCAGCACATGTAACAATCAATCACAGAATGAAAACAGGACGTACCTTGAGAACTGGTGCTTTTTCCTCACAAATCAGTACCCGAATGTCAGGGTTTCTCAGGTCTGTGCAGTAGATCTTCCGGTCCCTTCCGCCGGAGTACACGTGTGTGAAGGCGTCGCTGACCTGCAGAGCCCAAACGCCTTCGTCGTGGACGCGGTATGTCGCGATGCACCTCTGCTGGCCGAGGGACCAGAGGCGAATCGTGCCGTCGGAACTGCCGGACAGGCACTGGGAACAGAGAGAGGCCGCGTCAGAAAGCGTTCCGCCCGACAGCGCCCGCTCCCCTGTGCTCTGGCTGGCGCCTCCCCTGGACTCTACACTGTCAAACCGCGTCCTTGAGAACGCGGGTTCCTGCTCTGGTGAGGAGCAGTGGGGACCACGCCCCGCGGGCTCCACTGACTGAAGGACCAGGACCTGCTCAGGCGGGGGAACCTGCGGAGCACAGCTGCCTCTGTCCTCTCCTGCCTGGCCGCGTGCAGATCAGCATCCCCGGGAACTCGTGAAGAGTGCAGGTCCCTGAGGCCAGTTCCAGACCTGATGAGCAGAAGCTGCGGCGGCCGGCAACCCGCCTTCCGACAGCCTCTCTGGGTCAGTCTGCCAAGCCACGCCAAGGTCGACAGGCCCCGCACGAGGCCAGCGAGCCTCCTGCACCCAGTCGTGTCTCTGACTCACCCCCCTGCTCATGACACCTGGACCCGGGTCGTGTCTCTGACTCGTCCCCCCCGCCCCCACCCTGCTCACAACAAGGGGACCCGGGTCGTGTCTGTGTCGTCCCCCCGTCTCACGACAGCTGGACCGGGTGTTGTCTCCATCTCCCAGGGGTGGGGGAGATGGGTGCGGGCAGAAGCAGGCCCTGACCACAAACGGTGCTCTTTGAGTTTTGTTTTTATTACCTACACTGAAGGAAGATCATTTCCCCACTGCTACAGAACAAACCAAACCGTGATTTGTAATCCCCAAATTATGTGTCCCACAAAGCACTAGCGCACCAGTACGTGTTCAAACGTGACCAGAAGGTTCTTCTTGGAGATGCTGACCCTAAGTACTACTTCAGATGTCCCAACTTACTGTGTCCACAGAGTCACATGACAGGATTTGCCCCAAGGTCAGGCCAATGTTAGGAAATTTCCACTAGCAGAAAGCATTCAATACCCAAACTTCCTTCTGCTTTACACAAAGCAACATTTCAATTATTTTATCCTAGGGGCACCTGGGGGGCTCAGTCGGTTAAGCTCCCAATTTCAGCTTGGGTCATGGTCTCAGTTTGTGAGTTCGAGCCCCACGTCAGGCTCTGTGGTGCCAGCTCAGAGCCTGGAGCCTGCTTCAGATTCTGGGTCTCCTTCTCTCTCTGGCCCTCCCCCACTCGCACTCTGTCTCTGTCTCTCTCTGTCTCAGAAATACACACACATTAAGTCATCTTATCCCACACACACCACAGCTGCGAACAGCCACTGGCATGAGGGCATCAAGGTTATTCTGAGGGAACTCCTTGTTTGGCCTCTATTTAGGAGTGATGCAAACAGAATTATTTTTAAAACGTAGATTACTATTCGGTGCAACTGGGTATTTTAAGGACTTAAAAGCAGACCACTCCCGAGAAGTCTCTGGCGCACGAAGCGTCGACGCACCTGCGTGCCATCTCTGTTCAGCAGCAGCGCCTTCACGTTGTCCGTGTGCCCTTTCAGCTTCATCAGCTTCGCACATGTTCTTGGGTCCCACACCCTCAAAACCTGCGGTTTTAGCAGAAGGAGACATGACCTGAATACACACCTGAGCAGGTTTCAACGACAAATGGCTGAGAGGTCAAGTGACAACCGTTATATCGGGACACCGTCTGAGGCTCCAACCTTTTCGAGGAGGAGGAAGCCTTTCCGATGTCACAACATGAACAGGCCACCCCCGCCCATCCCCCCGCCCCCGTCACCACAAATGACAGTAATTACATGGTTACATCCTTATCTGTTCAAATAAAACCTTTCCCTTAACAAAACCGCAGTCTGTATAGTCAGTGATTATACGGATTCAATTATTTTGGGGTCTCGGTGTCGCAGTGCTGACAGACACCGCGAGCCCCCTTACCTTCTCAGTGGACCCCGACACAATGATTGTCCCCAGCTGATTCATCGCCAGGCTATAAATGGAGTCTTTGTTCCCGCTTAAAGAGGAAGCTGTTTGGGACAAACGGGGCTACATGTCACCGGGTCATCACCTGCTCAGCAGCGGGTCGGCACAAACCAAAGCTCAATTACTTGGTTTAAAAAATCTTAGCCCTGGGAGTGCTCTGAGGAAAAGAAATCTTGCTAGGATGGAGATCATTCTAAACAACACTGCTATCAAGATTTACACCTTTTCCAGATTTGCGCGTACACAAGTGCCCAGTAAGTATTCGCTGAACCGAACTGCACTGCCATTTAGAACTGTCCACGGAAGTAATGTATTTCCAAGATGTGCTTGTGCCGTGCCAATAAATATGAAAGACACACCCAAACTCACCACGCTCGAGGAAACACAAACCAAAACAAAAGTTACTATTTCATCTATCAAATCAGATTCACAACGAGGTAATAATTAATTCTCAAAATCTCGCACATCTCCTGTGGGATGAGCACAGCGTGTCTGGTACGACTCTGGGAGGCATTAGGGCTCAGCAAGAGTCCTGGTCATGCTCTACAACTCAGAACGAGGTTTCACCGAAGGGAAGGAAGCTAAATATTAACTGTCTACACAGTATGATCCTAATTTTCAAGAAAGAATAAATATAAACATACCGAGAAGTTTTGAGTACAGGAGTTAATGCATGTATTTAGAAAACTAACAGGTTACAGTAAGTGCTCCATAAGTGTTAGCCACTAGTATGTCTATAATCATTAATCAACCTGTGTGATCGCCTCTCTAAACGATTCTAAGCAAGACGTATCTGTTGCAGAATCTGTCACCCTAAGCCCGGTCTCTGACGCTGGGACAATTCTGCCGCCTTCTGCTTTCTTCCCTCCTGCTAGGGTCTTGCTGGGCCAGGCCCTACATGCAGAGAACTGAATAATGTGGCCTGACAGCCCCCAGTAGGGACCAGCTGGGTCACTACAACGCTGCACTGGTGAAAAATCGAGGAGAGCAGGGAGAGTAGTGCTTAGGGCTCTGCATTCGTCCTGGGGAAAGGGCGGGACCAGTATTCAAGAAATCCTCAACACCAGTCTCTCTGCCTGCCTTCCCGACACATCCGACTCTACGAGGCCCGCTGTAGCCACGTGAGCGAGAGGATGCCACGGTCATGACAAACCGGACCTGCATGCAGACATCTCAAGAGTTCAGGCCGATATCCTGAACGTGCTGCTAACAGTCCCTTGGACACCTGGCCTAGAGGGCTCCCGTAGGCTGGTCACGTGGGAGGCTTGGTTTCAAATCCAGACTCGCGCAGGTGTGACCCGGCGACCTCAGGGCTCTTAGGGGAGGAGACACCGTGGGATTCAGGTGCTGTGCTCGCCTCTGACGTGCCTCCGGAGGCGCCCTCCCCTCCCCGAACTCTTCTGGAATCTGCTGGATTCTCTAGGGGGCTCTGAACCAGTCCTGCCAAATTCGTGCCGGAAGGCTCCAAGCCTTTTCTCTCTCTCCTCTGCGTATTTTCCACGTTGGCCTTTAACTCAAGGGCTCTTCATACATGGGATCACTTTTAAGAGCCAGAAACTGCCGACTTTGTCACGCAATCGCCGCCCCCATCACCAGCAGCTGCTGAGACCGTGCCCCAGGCCCCAGGCCATGCTGGGGGTACAAAGTGGCAGTGAGGCAGACGCCCTTGCCCCGCAGGAGGCTGCGTCTAGCCGGGGCGCCGGGGCCCGCGCAGGGCCCACGGCGGCCAGCTCACGGCCGGAGAAGGGACAGCCAGCTCCCCGCTCAACCGCACCCGGGGGGGCTAGCGCGCCGCGCCAGAAGCACGCTCAGAACGTGAGCCGCTGCCTCAACGCAGCCCCGTCAGAGCAGAGCTGTTTCACAAACCACTTGGACCCTTCCCAAGGAAAGTCCCCCAACGGCTTACTGGTGACAGTGTTATTGGAGGCCGTCAGTGCTGTCAGGGTGTTCACGTCCCAGAGGAATATCTGTCGGTCCAGCCCGGCGGAGGCCACCAGCTCCTTGTCCCTGGCGTATGCTAAGGCCTTAACATAGTCCTGCCAAGGGAACACACACAGCCATCGACGGGTCTGCGAGGACACGGGCCACACGACGCACCGAGAGCTCATCACTCCAAAGACGCTGGAAGTTACATGTGTCCTTTACCTTGTGTGTCCTTAGTGTTGACATGCAAAATCCCTTGTGTGCATTCCACACTTTCACTGTCGTGTCCGAGGAAGCAGATATCACTAGGAGAGGCAAAGAATAAACAAACCCCTTAGTAAGACTTTTCATTGTTTTAAGGACTTGGAACAACGTTACATACTTCCAAAATGGCCTTCACGGACATACACATAACTGGAATATTTATAGTACTGCTAACATTAATTCCAGTATCTGTTAATGCGCGAGCGCGTGCGCACGTGCACACACACACACACACACACACACACCTAAAAGTGCTTCCTAGAACCTACTGTATTTCTTAAAATATTTTTTAGGGGCGCCTGGGTGGCTCAGTCGGTTAAGCGTCTGGCTTCAGCTCAGGTCATGATCTCACAATTCGTGGGTTTGAGCCCTGCGTTGGGCTCTGTGCTGACAGGTGGCTCAGAGCCTGGAGCCTGCTTCAGATTCTGTGTCTCCCTCTCTCTCTGACCCTCCCCTGCTCATGCTGTTTCTTTCTGTCTCTCAAAAACTAAATAAAAAACATTAAAAAAAATTAAAAAAATTTTTAAATAGGCAGAACAAAGTCTTTTAATGTTCCAGTTGAAGGTGCAACTTCTTTGAGAAAAACTTCTCTAACCCAGACTGCTAAACTAAGAAATGGATCTTATCAAAACAGGAACAAGAGACCTGAATAAGGCTAGCAGAAGACTCCGTGTTGTACGGATCTATTTCTCTGCAGCTGGAATGCAGGCAAAGCGCATCTGGGGGGTCTAGCAGACAGGGAGCCGCTGCCCTGGGGCGCGAGGGCCGGCCTGGAAGGGTGGCCTGGCCCCGGACACGGGCGTCCACCACATGCGCTTTTACTGAGCTGTGTTCTCAAAGGCGTGTGCTTTTCTGCCCGTGTGTCAGACTTCAGTGGAAACAGAGGCCACGCCAACGTGAGCACAGACCCGGGGAACACTCACGCGTCTTCCCGTTGCAGCACAGCACCACGTCGTTGACCCAGTCGGTGTGGTGCTCCATGGACGCGATGTAGGGGTCTTGCTGAAAGGGAATTGTGAGAACGTCATTAGTCCACACTCGAGCACAAAACACGTGAGTTTTAGGTACGCTTACGTTCCGTAATGAACGTGACACACTCCTCTCGGGTCTTAAAGCCGACGGGTGATCTGCAGTACAATTTCGTTAAACAGTCGACGCTCCTATGGAACCGATGTGAACAGAGCTTTCGTTCCAGGAGTCCCGCTACTGACGAAGGCCCGGATTTCTGGGACAAATGCTGACTTCTTACGCCTTGCGTGAAGGCCAGAGGGCCTGGGCCAGGCGCTGTGGGTGACACAGAGGGCTGCGGACACGGCGAGAGCAGATCTGCGGGGGCGGGGCGGACCCAGCCGCGGTGGAGGCTGGCCGTGGCCGCGGACGTCGAAATGAGGCTGCTGAGAGCAGAGAGGAGCCGGCCTAACCCCGGAGGCCGTTCCGGCTTTCTGAACTGACGGTTTCCTCACGGCCTCTGCGGTCCCACCCGCACCGCCACGCCAGTTCAGTAACGGGAGAGCCCTCCGCTCTTCGCTCTTGGCTTACTGATGGGGAGAGGCCTCTTAAAGCAGAGTATTTAGTTACATCCGACGGCGAACACTTCAGGGGGGAGGGAACAGCCGTCTACGAGTCTAACTGAGAAATGATGCTACTCAGTCGTGTCATAAAATGACTGTAAAAAAGACGCCTACGGACAGGGTAGGTGCTTTCTCAATTCTCAAGCTTAAACTCTCGTGAACCTTGTCCTTAGTTTGTGTGAAATGCCGTCAATTTCCAGAACAGTAACATTCCAACTCAAACGTGAGTTCCAAAAGGCATTTCAAAGTCATATTTTCTTAGTTTCTGTGTTTTTGACACTGGGCCACCACTGTTTCGTTGGCTAGAAAATTCAAACCCCATCGGACCCAAAGTTTGTTTAAAGGAACAGTATCCAGCAATCGTGCAAAGTGGTGGCTCTTTCTCAGGCTGAACATCAGACGTGCAGAGCTGGCGAGAGAGACACGGACTCCTAAAACCACAAGGTCAAGCACCAAGGCTGCCTTGAAGGTGGGTGTGAGAATTAAAGCCACTCCGGACAGGAAAACGCTAGGAGTGTCTGGCACATGGCGAGGGGCTACCTGCTTCCCTGAATTGTCCTTCCTGCATCACTGACGGTCACAGGCAGGCAGACGAAACACAGACAGGGTTCCTTCCATTGGACTGGGGATTTGTCTTTGCACAGGTTTAAGTCCTGTTCCGTTTAAGAAAACAGACCTTCGATCTCCCGAAGAAATGGAGCATGTCTTCACGTTTTTCTGTCAACTCTGTATTATCTAACGGGGCCCTTCGGGTTTTTTGGGTGCCCTAGTCACTTGTAAACAAAGAAATAAAATGTTTCTTCAAGATTAATTAATTCGACCTCTTTATTTTTTGAAGCACTGACAAAGGTTGCAGAGAAGCTTTTGGAAAACATACTTAATGTAGAAAAACAAGTTGTTGGCAGTAATACTCCTCCGAGACCAGCCTCTGCTCCTCTGTGGAGGGAGGTCACGTGGCTCACTAGTTCCCGAGTCCCGACCTGAGCTACAACACCCTGGGATACCCCCCCCCCCCGCCCCCGACGGGCCTTTTCTAAGAGGCTCACGGGATTCCGGCCGCAGTGCCCCGAGCACTCCTGGCTCCGAGAGAGCAGCCAGGCCGGACAGAGCAGCTCCTGAGCGCAGCCCCCGCCTTACCTTGTGCTGATTGACGCTCCATATCCTTATGATGGAGTCTCGCCCAGCCGTGAAGAGTCTGTTTAGTGCTGGGTCCAGCTGCAGGGCATTGACCCCATTTCGATTGTACTTCTCGACTTCATCTCGAATAACATAGGAAACCTGGTAAATACGTCCAAATTTGCTTTTTTATAAAGTTGTAGGACATGCAACAACAGTATGTAGCCTCCTAGTGGCCAATCTGAAATTCAAAATCCCTTGTTTTCCAATATAAAACTTATTTTTCAACCCACTGAGCTGCCCAGTGGCAGAGAATGACATCAGTGACAGTGAGTCCAGGGTAAGCAGGCATGAAGCTAACTTCCCGAACCTGCTTCCTTGCCAGACTCCTCCCCACTCTCATCTCGAATCCACTTTCTACACAGCTGCTGCACATCGGAATGGGTCACTGATGCTCGGAACCCCCGCAGCTGCTTCCTCTCCTGCACTCCCGATGTGCTCTGAGCTCCTCCACTGGTGTCCTCCGTCTGCACACTCTGCCCGCAGCTGCGACACCGCGCCCCCCATCTCCCCCGTGTGACACCGTGCCCCCCCATCACGTGCCCTGGCCCCCGCTCTCCCCCATGTGACACAGCACCCCATCCCTCCCCCCCGTGTGACACCGCACGCCCCCATCACGTGCCCTGGCCCTGCTCTCCCTCGTGTGACACAGTGTCCCCAGCCCATCACGTGCCCTGGCCCTGCTCTCCCCCGTGTGACACAGCACCCCACCCCTCCCCCTGTGTGACACGGCACCCCCCAGCCCATCACGTGCCCTGGCCCTGCTCTCCCCCGTGTGACACAGCACCCCAGCCCTCCCCCTGTGTGACAC
>NC_043704.1:152810759-152813039 GCF_006229205.1 Suricata suricatta
GACCTGTTCGACCCCTGTAAAAACCCAGGAGAATCAACCAAAAGCAATTACGACTAAGAAAAGGGCAGCCAAAAGCAAAACGTTTCTAACCAAATGAAATGACTAGGGAAGACAAAATTGGGGGTGGAGGAACTTAAATTGGGGGCCTCGAAACACCGAGAAATACATTTTGCAAGGAAGACATGTAACCAACAGGCCGAGGTCCTTGAAACAACCACTTGAATAAAGGAGGCACGCCGTACGAGAAGATTCAAAATGAATAATGCTTTCCTAAATTTGTGAATTGGGCCCAACTTTGGTCAGAATCCTGTCGGGTTTCTTCCTGAGAGACAAAATACATGTAGTGTACTGTCTCTGGGCAGACGCCCAGTCATGTTTAAAACGGAGAAGATATTTTTCAGAGACTTTCAAAGGTATTATTTTAAAGCTGCTGGAGTTACAGCAGAGCACCAAAACAGGAAGGGAGAAAAAAGGACCACGAGTATAACCCAAAACTTGGAAATTTATTTTCCTGTTATGAATTTTTAATTTTTGATATAAATATAGTATTTTAAATCAATGAGGGCGTGATAAGTTATTTAATAAATTATCTAGGAGCATCTAGTGATTCCACCGGGAATAATTATATCCTTTCTCCAAATCTTAAACCAGAATGAATTTTTATATGAACTAAAGATCAAATTTAACAATTTAATCACAAAAACACTTTTTAAAAAGACAGGCAAATATTCATAATCTCCACATAGAGAAGGCCCTGCTAACCTGACATGCAGCAGGGTGATCTTTTCAAAGAAAACGGCCAGCACGGCTCTGAGCAAACACAAGTCAGAACCTTCCGTGTGAACATAGCTGTTCAGAGAAGCATTCTGTGCAACAGCCACAAAGTGGAAACAACTCGAAGGTCCACCATCTGATGGACGGACACACAAAATGCAGTCTATCGGTGCAATGGGATATTGTCCAGCCATAATAAGCAGGAAGCACTGGCAGAGGCTGCGACACGGAGTCTTGAAAACATTATGCAAGGTTACAGAGACCAGTTACAAAGGACCATCTATTTAACGATTCTATTTCTAGGAAACGTCCAGAACAGGTAAATGTATAGAATAAGTAGATCAGTGGTCGCCAGGGGCTTGGCGGAGAGGAAAATAGGGTGACTACCAACAGGTATGAGGTTTCTTTCTGGAGTGATAAAATGTTCTGAACTGAGTGACCAAAGCACAATGTTATGAGTTTACTCAAGTTTACTTGTATACTTTAGCAGGGTGAACTCGTAAACTTTATCTCAGTACAGCTGTTATTTAGGGAAAAAACCCCGAGTGTCAAAAAAAATTATGAGTAAGGTTAAAAGGCAAACCTCTAACTGGGAAAATAACGAAATAGATATGAAAGACAAAGGTTCACTCTTGAGAACATACTAAGAGTCCTTACAAAACAAGAAAAAGTCAAACCCTCTAGCAGAAAGAGGAATAAAGACCAGGAAGGGGAGTTTTTTTAAAAAGCAAAGAAAATGGCCAAATAACACATAAAGTCACAAATGGGCCAAAGTTGTATGCACAGAGACAAGACTATTGTTTTTGGCCTGGTCATTTGGGTACAAGTAATTGTAATAGAAATTTACAAACCAGCTTAAATTGAAAAAGAGAAAGAGAGAGAATTGGATATACAGATACAAGGATATCTATCGGAGCCCAAGGGCAAGAAATATATATAGTCATGACTCATAGGAGACATTTTAAAAATAAAATCATGGCACTTGTCCTCGAAGCCTTCTGCAGACTTCTCACTACGTTCAAGTCCAAGTTCCTCACACGTTTTGGGCCTGCCCTGCGTCTTCACACTCCCCCCAGAGTCTTCCTTGAGAGTCACCCCAAACTATGTACCGCTCCTCAAATGCACCAAGCTCTTTTACTGTTTGCTGTGCCCAGAGGACTCACCACCTCTGTAATAACCCCGCCCTCGAGGACCCCCATGTCTACAGTAACCCCGCCCCCAAAAGGACCTCCACGTCCTCAGTAACTCCACCCCAAAAAGGACCCCCCCATGTCCTCAGTAACCCCACCCCCAAGAGGACCCCCACATTCACAGTAACCCCGCCCCCAAGAGGACCTCCCCATGTTTACAATAACCCCGCCCCCAAGAGGACCTCCATGTCTACAGTAACCCCACCCCCAAGAGGATCCCTACCTACTCAGTAACTCTACCCCCAAGAGGACCCACATGTCTGCAGTAACCTCACCCCCAAGAAGACCCCCATGTCCTCAATAACCCCACCTCCAA
>NC_043704.1:152813139-152815404 GCF_006229205.1 Suricata suricatta
AGGACCCTCGTCCTCAGTAACCCCGCCCCAAGAGGAACCCCCAAGTCTACAATAACCCCGCCCCCAAGAGGACCTCCACGTCTACAGTAACCCCGCCCCCAAGAGGCCTCCCACGTCCACAGTAACCCCGCCCCCGCTCTTCCCAGCAGTTGCCTGGTCTGGCTTACCGGGGCCCTTCAGGTCTCAGCAGAAAGGTGACCTCTTCTGAAAGGCAGCCCCGCTCTCCTTCATCACTGCCTTACGTACCTCCCCCACGGTTCTTAGCACACTCCAGATTTCTCTTTTTAGTCCTCTTACCACAGCCCTCCTATGCTTTGAGAAAGTCCTTTCAATTTAGAAACGTGTGGCACGTTAGCTCTGAGAAACTTTCTTCTACTGTTTTCTTTGCTCCTTCTTAAACTCCCATCAGTCAGATGTTGGAATTAAAAAATTGTTAGTGTTTATTTTTGAGAAGTGGAGTGTGAGCGAGCAGGAGTGGGGGAGGGGCAGAGAGGGGGGAGACAGAATCCGAGGCAGGCCCAGAGCTGCCAGCACAGAGCCCGACACGGGGCTAGGACCCACAAACTGCGAGATCATGACCTGAACCAAAGTTGGATGCTTATGTGACTGAGCCACCTGGGTGCCCCGGATGTTGGAACTTTCAAACTGATCCTTCATCTTTCATGCATTCTATATGACCCATCTTTGTCCTTTGTTTACTTTTGTAATACCTCCTTTACTATTTTTTAATTGCTATTATTATTGGGGTTTTTTGGGTAAATTTCAGTATGATGGAAATAGTAGAGATGGTATCTTCAAAAAGGGCATCACCAGGTAAATTAGGCACATCCGTCCTACGTGGTCATTAAAGAATGAACATGGACTATATACTCTGAAATGTTCCAAGACCTATTACATTAAAAACTTGTTAAAAAAAAATTGGCTGCAGAGATCAGGAAAAGAGGATTCAGTTCTTCCAACAAATACTAATGAAGCCTCCTGGTGGCTAGGCTCGGTTCTAGGCGCCCAGGATCTCCTGAGCAAGCACACAAGCGCTCCTGGAGGTTCGTTCTAGTGGGGGGCGGGGGGGGGGCGGGGGAGAACACAAGTCACAGCAAGTTCAGGGGCGTTTGCTTCCCTCCCCTGCAGGGTGAGCACTATGAGTGAACAAAGTCCTGGAGAAAACGCATTTACACAGTCAAGAGGACAGGCAAAGGCAGAGAAGATGAGGACTCATATCTTAACAAAAAATAAGGGCAAGGAGCGGAGGGCACTCTAAGAACTCAGAAGGGAATGGTAGCGGTCCCACCGCATTTTGGAAGAGGTGCAAAGGGCACGGACAGGAGGAAGGGCTGGGCCCCGCAGAAGTACCCAGGTAGACCACGCTGGCAGTATTTGCAGTTGGCTCAGTAAAGCACCGTTTGATGAATTTCTCTAGTAATTATGTGGGACCCAAAACAAAGAAATCAGAGTGGGGAGGAGCCACTAAATGTCACGTGATCCATTTCTGCATTGCAAGCTTAAATGCCCTGGAGTAATTGGTAATGTGCCAGAGGGCAGAAGAAACACTATCGGTAATTATTTTATTCCAAGATAATCAGATTAGCTTTCTATTGTCGACATAAATGACCACAAAGCTAGTGGTTTCACACAACTCCGTTTGCTATTTCACGGTTCTGAAGGTCAGAAGTCCAGGCTGGGCGTCAGCAGGCCCCCTGCCCAGGATCTCTCACAAGGTCTGGTCCTTCTCAGAGGCTCCCGGACAGTTGCTACCGAACTACTTCAAGTTGCAGGCCTGCAGGCCCGGTTTCCTTGCTGGCCCCCAGCTGGGGGCCCGTCCTGCCTTCCAGAGGCTGCCTGCGACCCTTCTCAAACCTTCTATGTGCCCTCTCCTGCAAAGAGGACTCTCTCACCTCAACTCTGACTCCTGCGTCCAGGGGGAGAACATTCTTGGCTTCTCAGGATCATGTGATGAAACTGGGCCCACCAGAAAACCCCGGATAATCCCCCCTTTAAGGTCTGTGACCCTAATTACATCTGCGAAGTCCTCTTTGTCATGTAACACAACACACGCACAAATGCCAGGGACCAGGCAGGGCATTTGCTGGGGGAGAGGTTCTGCCTGCCACAGCAACAACTTCTTATATGAAAACAAACACGATAGATCCTGTAACGAGTACAAAATTCACAATCTTTTCAAGAACAGAAGGGATCAGTGCAAGCACCCCCGGCTCACGATGGAGGCACTCTGAGCTACTGCCCCCCCCCCCCCCCCCCCCCCCCCCC
>NC_043704.1:152815504-152820593 GCF_006229205.1 Suricata suricatta
GGTGCCACCGTCACTTCACTTTGTCTCCTCTCACAGCGTGACGGCAAGTCCAGTCTCCCAAAATTTAACTACTTCCCACCACCCTGTGTGGAGCCACTGTCACACAGCACCTGGACTTCTTGTTTGTTTGTTTTACTGTTCATTTGTTCATTTTGAGAAAGAGAGAGAAAGGGAGGGAGGGGATCCCAAGCAGGCTCTGCACTGTGTGACTGTGCGCCCCCTCCCCAATGCGGGGCTCAAACCAACAAGCCGTGAGATTACAACCTGAGCTAAAGTCAAGGGTTGGATGTTTAACCTACTTGGCCACCCAGGCGGCCCCTCCCCACCCCCCACATCCGGATTTCTAAAATAGCTATTGGTCCCCCTGCTCTGCCTTTGCTCACCTTCAGTCCGTTCTAAATACAGCCGCCAGGCTGGTCCTATTAAAACACACACATGTCATGTATATTTCTCAACTTCAAATTCACCAACTGCTTCCCGGCTCACCCGGTGTAAGAGTCAAAGCCCCCTAGGACCTGCAGCGCTGGAAGAGCTGGTCTGCTACGGCCTCCCCAAGTTCACCTCCCGCCCCTCCCGCACTCACCCCACGGCAGCCAGCACTGCCCAAACCGGCCGGCTGCATTCCTGCTCAGGGCCGGCTGCATTCCTGCTCAGGGCCGCGCGCGCATCTGACACGCTCACTGGAATGCTCTCCCAGATGGCGATCTCATTCCTTCAGACCCTCACTCAGAAGTCAGCCTCTCTGGCCACCCCAACTAAGATTTCACCCCCTCCCCGCTGCTTACCACCAGCCATTTAACCTTGAAACTCATCGTCCCCCAACACTATATTATGAAAATTTCAAACACATATAAAAATGGAAAGAATTACACAGCGAATGTCTGTCTACCCACACCTGTTCTACAGTTAACGATGCTGCGGCTTTATCTCATCTCCATCCATTTGATCTATCTTCAACGCGGTTCAGAATAAACGGCACATGATCAACACCACTTCCCCCTAAGCACTTCAACACGGATATCACTGTCTAGACTCTATTATTTATCTATAGCTCTTTTTTAAAATGGTTCCTTTTTTTAGGTAAAGTTTACAGACAACGAAGTGTAGAAATCTCAAGGGTGCACAGATACCTCTGACCAGCGTATGCGTCTGTAGAACTCAAACCCCCACCAAGACACATGGAACACTATCGTCACCCTAGAAAGTCCCCTCCCCTGCTGCCCAACCTCTGGGTCTCATTCCCAGACCATGTGGACCTGACTTTTTCCACCACCGATTAGTTTTGTTTGTTCTAGAACATTCGATAAGTGGAATCACACAGCTCTTTTGTGGAAGGACATTTCCAGCTATCTAGGCTAAATCAGGCCAAATTTGGCCAACAAAAAGTGGCCAAAAAAGAGCAATTCTCACACCCGTTTCCCCTGTCGAATCCTGGGCTGCTGTCACAGCCACACATATGGTGGCCGAGTCAGTGGTTCTGACACAGGAGCGTGGCCGGCAAAGCCTACAATCCTTACCACGGGTCCCTTAGAGGAAAGTTTACTGACCTCTGTTCCCACAGCTGTCACAGCCGAACATTTTTTTTTACCATCCATCTTACGTAAAACGTAACCTGTCTTGGACAACTGGCTAATTTGTAAGTGTCTTTCCTGGAGAAGTCAGGATTTGCCATCACTGTACTTCTTTTAAAAGGTGTCAAAGGTTAAACTACCGACCCAGAACTGGGCCTGAGGACCAGAAGGAAGGACCCGCACTACCTGTGAATGGTCTGGAACAACTAAGTATTTAGCAGAGAAGAAGGTAAGGACGGACAGGAGAGAAGCTTGGTGGCCGCCGCTCCAGTCCCCATCTCTGCCCCTACCGTCTTCGTGAAGTCCAGCAGCCCTGGGAGAAGACGTCACACGGGCGCTGTGTGGAAGGGCAGGAGGGCTGGGAAGGGGCAGCCCCCACGAGGGGGGTCGAAGCCCGGAGTGGGGACTAGAAGACAAGGACTAACCCCAAGCGCCCCCGCGGTGAAGGCTCTGGGGTTAGAGAGTCACGGGGCGCCTGCTGGCTCACGATTTGCATGAAACCAGCACCACCTCCGGAGTTCTCATCTACAGGAGCCTATCCGTGTCTTTTATTATGTGAGCCGGTGGAGTGGGGTTTGGGGTCATCTGCTAGGAAAGGAGTCCTCCGGTCACACAAGGCCAAGTGTTCACATGCTCGAACCACCACAGAATCCTCACTCCCGAACCACTAACACAGTGCCGACCTCACCCCAAGAATTCTGAAGCTAGTGAGGAAAAAGGCCTTTGTGGAAGGGAAGCTGGAGAGAGAGGGAGACAGACAGACAGCGCATGTGGGTGTGAACCAACAGACTCCAGTTTTGGAAACTCGTAACAGGCAGGGACCACCAGGGAGAGAAATGACCTGCTCTGATACTTTGATTATCAGGACAAAATCTGCATCAGACATCTGAATTCACACATCTGATAGTCCCGTAACGTGTCTGCTGGTCACAACCCACCCTAACCCTCACGCCTACCTTCGGTGAGTATTTCGCTATGTAGAAGTTGAAAATGGTAGGACATGTGCTCCTTCTTCATTATGTCTATAATTAATAGGTATGTTTGGACCCCTCGGCACTGGCTATTTATCAATATCATAAGTCTCAAAGGTTCTTTTTTTTAAAATTTTTAATGTTTTATTTATTTTTGATACAGAGAGAGACAGAGCATGAGAGGGGGAGGGGCAGAGAGAGAAGGAGACACAGAACTGGAAGCAGGCTCCAGGCTCTGAGCTAGCCGCCAGCACAGAGCCATGAACGTGAGATCTGACCTGAGCCGAAGTCGGAGGCCTAACCAACTGAGCCACCCAGGCGCCCCTCAAAGGTTCTTTCTGCCTACAATTTAATCATGAAGCTCAGGGCTGCTGCCTCTCGGTACAAGACAGCCAAGAGGCACAATATATTTATGTAGCCATATATACTTTCCAAAATGGAAAGATTTTATCTATGAGAACAAAGAATGTTTTAAAAAGCTCAAAAATATAAAAGTACATATTTCACAATAAAAGACATCCTATTTTCTGCCTTACCCATAGTCACATACATATCTAAAACACAGACATAATCACTGTTAACAGTGTTCCAGACTGGTAAAACACATGATTTCTCTGTGGAATTGCGACTATATTATGTTGACTTATTTTTTTACTTCTGGGTACCTTTTCCTTTTAGTAATACAGACTGAACTCATCTTTTTAACGAGCGTAGATGAATCCACTACACAGTGTACCTAAGTTACCTGCCGAGTGACTACTGATAGACCTTGAGATTTTTTTCACGATGACAGCATTCCAAAAATAAACACATTTGCACAACTAGAGAAAGATATATGCATATCCACTTTTTTTTTTTATTTTTTAAAATGTTTATTTATTTTTGAGAGAGAGGAAGAGACAACATGTGAGCAAGGGAGGGGCAGAGAGACAGGGAGACACAGAATCCAAAACAGGCTCCAGACTCTGAGCTGTCAGCACAGAGCCTGACGCGGGGCTCGAACCCATGAACCGCGAGATCATGACCTGAGCTGAAGTCAGACGCTTACCCAACTAAGCCCCCCAGGTGCCCCTGCACTTCTGTAAAACAACTTTTTAGATGAGGAATTGCTGGTCGATGGGAATGTGTATTTAAAATTTTGACAAGCAGCAAAACACTAAACGAGTATTATGACATAGAATAAAAAAATCACGTAAATTGGGTACACGTGCACAAGGAGGTATAGAACATTGGTGTTCACCAGGGGCAACTGTGCCCTCCAGGGGACATCTGCGAGTATGTAGTCATTTCTGGTTGTTGAAACTGGGAAGATGCTAACATCTAGTAGACAGAAGCCGGGATAATGCAAAACAACTTACAATGCACAGGACACCTCCTTATACTGCTTTTTAAATTTAAATAAAAGAAACTGGGGGTGCCTGGGTTCCAGCCCCGCATTGGGCTCTGTGCTGACAGCTCAGAGCCTGGAGCCTGCTTTGGATTCTGTGTCTCCTCTCTCTGCCCCTCCCTTGCTCGTGCTCCCTCAAAATATAAAACAAAACAAAATTAAATTAAAAAAACCCCATTAAACGCAAGAAACTGAGGTGGCTGATTAACTCTCCGTTACTACCGATGGAGTGTACCACCGTAGAGTCTAGAACACGATTAAGACACTCTGAGTTACATTGTAGTCGGGAGCAGACGTCCTCGCCCACCTTATATAAATCCCGTTACTGATGCAATTAAAAATCACCTAACAGGGTGAGCAACTGTAGATTCTCGAGACACTGCACTGATGAATGAGATCACTAAAACAGGTAAACTGCCGGGAAGCCTATGGCCTACAGCCACTGGCAGGGTCGCCTTACTGAAGGTAAGTACTTATTACCTATTGCACAGTCGATTTCAACCTGTACATCTACATGTGTTGTGTTACATGTTACTTATTCCTATCCTGTCTCAATTCTCTGCACATCTTTGGGACTAAACGAAGTGCTCAGCAAATGCTCAATGAGTAAGTGCACAAACCTTCACTCCTACATACATTATACCTGCAGGCAAACACCTGTAAGAGGGCTTTAACTCCTTGCAGCGTTTAAAATAATAGGTAGCGATAACTCTTAAACGTACCCAAAATAAGTGGATTCACGAAGGTAAAAAGCACACGCGGAAGAGGTGGATAATTCTATGCTTGGAAAATAAATTATAGAAACAGAAAAAGAAAGATTCGAGGATGCACCATGGAGATGAAAAAATTAATAAAAACGACAATTTCCCCACTAACACTAGCACACTCCCACGTCGTTTCCACCTTGCAAGAGACAAGCTTCCGGGAGGGGGTGTGAAAGGCAGGGGCCCCCGTGCAGAATCCTCCGCAGACCCCCCGCAGGGCCCGCCACGCCCCCGCGCAGGCCCACTCCGCGGCCGCCCGCGGGGGCACTGCCCGGAGGCCTCCGCTCCGCCGCGGCCAGGGCAGAGCGCTCGGAAGAAAAGCCAGGGAAAGGGGAGGCAGGTGGGTGGGGAACGGGCCCTTCCAGATCCCGCAAGCCCCGAAGAGAGCTGGAGCCC
>NC_043704.1:152820693-152844657 GCF_006229205.1 Suricata suricatta
TCGGAGCCGAGGGCGCCGTCCGACTCCCGCTCCGTTCGGGACGCCTCGTCCAGGGGTCCGCACCGGCAGAGCGGCCGCGCGGAAGGAGCTAATGCTGGACGGCGGGGGCGTGGGCAGGCGTCGCCCCGCTTCGCCCCAACTCTCCTCGGCCGCCAGTGCCACCAAGTACCTGAGACTGTAGAATTATACATTGGTTTCGAAGGGAGAGACCTAGAAGGTCCGCCAAGAAGGGGCCCACAGGAGCCGCACAGGTCCTCTTTAAAGAAGGGATAAAAGCATGTTACAGGAAGGCGAACATTGAAATTGCTCCCGGGGACGACCTCTAGGAGTCCTGAAGTCGAGGCTGACTCTTGTGTCGGCTTTACATCCTCTCTTACACCAGGACAGCTAGGTCTGGATGAAAGCTGGACTTGAGGACCCTTTCCTGACACTCATCGTAGGCGCTGAGGAGGGTCAGACTCCTCCTTGTGACAGTGACTTCTACAGAACTGCACTGTCCACACAGCGTCCGCTAGCCACGTGCGGTTCAAACAGACTCGCTGAAACTAGAGTGCGCACCAAATTTCAAAGCAAGGGTACAGAAAATATAAAATATTTCATCGATAATTTTTTAGCTAGATCTTGCGTTGAAATGTCTTGGAAATATCGGCAAAATAAAACAGATTATTTCTTTTTACTTTTATGATGTGGCTATTAGTTTATATGAAGTTACATACATAGCTCGTATATATCTTATGGAAGTGCCAGTATAAGATGATGCTTTGGAAAGTTCTTGTCTAGACAATTGCCGGTTTAAATCAATCACTGTAGATTAGAAGAGTAGACACTGATATCAGAAAGCTTCTTAAAACTTGCAATGGTAACATGCAAGTTTATTTTGAGAGGGAGAGAGAGCATGAGCAGGGGAGGGGCAGAGAGAGAGGGAGAGAGAATCCCAAGCAGGCTCCACGCTGTCAGTGCAGAGCCTGACCCTACCTAGGCTCTAACTCAGGAACCACAAGATCATGACCTTAGCTAAAACCAAGAGTCGGACAGTCAACTAACCAAGCCACCCAGGCACCCACAGCAGTGATAACTTGTAGAGAAGTTACCAATACTGCATTTTATTATGACATTAATTTATTCATGTGTGCATTCAACAAAATATTATTTATCACCCATTAAGTTCCAGCCACTACATTAGGTGCTGGGCATGTAGTGATAAGTGTACATAATCACAGCACTTGGCACCCCAGGGGAAGGCGGGATTTAATTAAACACATAAATGAACATGGAATAAGTACAATGCAGGAAAATGGTTATAAGACGGGAAAGGATCCTTGAGTCAAGGTCTGAGGATGGAGTTAATTTGTCAAGGAGACGGAACAGTCTGAGCAAAGGTCCTGTGGCATAGGGAGCATAGAACATTCCAAGAATTGAGGACCGGTGCTTAGAGTACAGAGAACCAGGAGAAAGACAAGGCAGATGCTACACCCAGCAGGGTCTTTGGGAACAAGAGGAAGCTGTTGAAGAAATTTAAACAAGGGAGGGATGTGATCCATTTTAAAAAATGATTTTAAAAATGCCTATTGCGTACCTGTGATGTGCCAGGCATTGTGCAGGCTTATTGCTCTGCGGACTATGGTGGTACCTGCCAGAAATGGGTTGTTAGATGGCAGCGGTCCTACTTGGGTCCTGAAGAGGAGGGAAGTTATGAAGTCCTTTTAATGTGCAGAATATCCAGCAGTGTGGGGGCACGTGGGAGGCTCAGTTGGATAAACGCCCGACTCTGGATCCCAGCTCAGGTCATGATCTCACAGTGTGTAGGTTCAAGCATTGGGCTCTGTGCTGACAGAGTGGAGTCTGCCTTGGATTCTGTCTGTCTGTGTCTCTCTCTGTCCCCTCCCGCTCACACTCTTTCCCTCTCCAAAATAAATTGAATAAATATGAAGAAAAGCTAAAAAAGAAAAGAATATCCAGCAGTATGTCTTGAAGTTCACTTTGCCTGAAAGGAAAGATGACCTTGGGCAATAATTCAAGGCACAAGGTGAATTGTTTGGCCAGTTGGTCCAGGACATTGGAAAGAGCAAGACTGGAGAACCGGTGACAAGGAAGGTTCAGGACGGGATGTTTGGATGGACCTCGCGCAATGAGTGTTATGCTCTGCGGAGGAAACTCAGCCTCCTGGTCCCGGCTCAGCACTTGCTCAGTGGAATGATGAATGAAACGGAAAGGATAACAGGATTGGAACTCCGCCTCGGGACCCCCAGACACAGCCGAGTGCTCAGGATACGGCAGCAATGACCCGTTCAGAGTGGGCGAGCTATCCCCGCTCCCGGAGGATCCACCAGCCCCCGGGAGGTAAGTCAGTTCCTTCCGCCCTGTCCTTGAGAGGGACGAGTTATTCGTCCTCTCTGGAACATACTCTAGATTCCGATTTGCTTCCCTGCTTGCTGTGCTGGTGTTAACACCGCCATCTGGGGGTTTAGCGAATCCTTTATGTACCGTCATTGTGCCTGATACCGTGTAGCATCTGACCAAGAAATGCCCTCGAATGGAAGCAGTAGTGCCCTGAGCTGTCGCTCATGGAATCCATGGGACTCATCGCACTGTCTCCAAGGAGCACGTGTCTTCTGAAGACGTTAGTTACCGTGCTGTTTTGGAGATAGCCCTTTTTGCAGCCTATGGGTTCAACTAGTGTCCAATATCCGGTCCTTTTTCTTCATGTTCTTGCTGTATGACTACCCCAAACTTAGTGGTTTAAAACAACGGCCACTTTTACTTTGCTTACCAATCCGTACTTCGTGCAGGACGCGTGAGGATGGCTTATCTCTGTTTCACTCTCCACCTGATGCCAGCGGGGAGAGCCAAAACGTTAGGGGCTGAAATCATCTTAAGTCTCCATCTTTCACACGTCTGGGGGCCGATGCTGAGTCTGTGGCCAGAACATCTACTCGCCGTCTTTCCGCAGCGCCCTTTGGTTCTGCACGGTGTTGTATCTGGGTTCCAAGGGCCAGCATCCCCAGAGAGAGAAATCTGGGTGGCAGCTGCAATGTCTTTTCTTTTTTTATTTTTTTTTTAGTGTTTTATTTTTATTTTTGAGAGAGAGAGAGACAGTGTGAGCAGGGGAGGGGCAGAGAGAGACACACACACAGAATCCAAAGACCAGCCCCAGGCTCTGAGCTATCAGCACAGAGCCTGATGCGGGGCTCGAACCCACAAACCATGAGATCATGACCTGAGCCAAAGTCGGACGCTTAACTGACTGAGCCGCCCAGGCGGCCCTGTGCCTTTTCTAACAGTGCAAGTCCTACAGTAACTTCAAAACCGCATTCAGTTTGTTAAGAGTTAGTCATTAAGGTTGGTAATACCAAAGGAAACTTCTTTTAAAATTGGAGAAGTGTCCAAGAGTTTGTGGATATGTTTTTTTAAAATTTTTTTTAAAGTTTATTTTGAGACAGCAAGAATGAGGGGAACAGAGACAGAGAGGGAAAGAATCTCAAGCAGGCTCTGCCCTGTTAGCACAGAGCCCCCTGTGGAGCTCAGTCTCACAAACTGTGAGACCATGACCTGAGCTGAAGCCAAGAGTCGGATGCTTAACCCACTGAGCCAACCAGGAGCCCTGTGGATATGTTTTTAAAACTATCAGGTTTCCGTAAGCAAAATTAATGGATTTAGGAACAAAGGGATATTATGGGACTTAACATTTTTTTGAACTTCCATTCTCTGAGATTCTGGTTTGGAGGTTTTGCTGGTTTGAAGGGTTTGTTACCAAAGAAAGGAATTCTTCCAACAAAGGCTGAGCCATGGGTCCATTGATTTGGGGGTGAGACTGCCATCTCACCATTTTGCATCCCTTGTGTCACTGGAGAGGCCAGAGGAGGAAAAAGAGAAGAACAAGGTTAAGGTCTTAGCAGGAGTGATTCACCTTGATCATCGAGCAGAGGGTTCTGTCGAGCTCACAGATCCCTTAGCAGTGAAGGGACTGGCGGAATGTGACGGGAGCACGGAACCGCTGGTGGAGAGAGGGAGGCACTGAGGGTGGTGATGTCCTCCTGATCGGGGAGGAAGTGAGCACTGGCGTCTTTACTTGTGTCTCCTCCCTCCCTTCCTTCCCTTCCTTTCCTTTCTTTCGTTTATTGTCAAATTTATTTCCATATAACACCCAGTGCTCTTCCCCTCCCCCTCCCCCTTCAGCCTTCTGTTCGTCTGTTCATTTTCAGCATTCAGTAGTCTCTCATGATTTGCATCCCTCTCTCTCCCCAACTCTCTTTCCCTCTTCCCCTCCCCCAGGTCCTCCATTAGGTTTCTCCTGTTCTCCTGTTAGACCTATGAGTGCAAACTTATGGTATCTGTCCTTCTCCGCCTGACTTATTTCGCTTAGCCTGACACCCTCGAGGTCCATCCACGTTGCTTCCAATGGCCATATTTCATCCTTTCTCATTGCCATGGAGTACTCCATTGTATATATATACCACATCTTCTTGATCCACTCATCAGGTGATGGACATTTAGGCTCTTTCCATGATTTGGCTATTGTAGAATGTGCCGCTATGAACATTGGGGTACATGTGCCCCTATGCATCAGCACTTATGTATCCCTTGGGTAAGTCCCTAGCAGTAAATTTCAAGATATAAAGATCATTTTTTAATCTAGAAAGGAAAATGTAAATCATGTTTCATAGGATGTTGCAACAATGGAATTTAGAAAACAAATTTTTAGATGCCTATTATATTATGAATGAAGAGAAACAAACTAAGGCTTCAAGAATTTAGGAAGGATTAACATTCAAAATAAAATGTGGAATTCTACTTATTCATCTCTCAGGCTTGGTACATTTGGTGTTTCTAGGAATGTGACTCTGTATCTAGGTTTTTCCATTTGTTGGCATAGTTTTTCATCAAATCCATAGCCTGATTTCACAATTTAAGGAACTAGAAAGAGAACAAAATAAACCCAACTCTAGGAGAAGAAAGGAAATGAAGATTGGAGCAGAGAGAAGCAGAATAGAAAAACAACAGACAAAAATCCTTTCTTGAAGAGTATCATGTACACTTTTAAGTGTTTTAATTTTCATTTTGTGTCTTTGCCCTCTACTCCACTGTTACAAGCAGGGCGTGCTGTTGTTGGTAAATTTCATTATTTAGCCTCTAAGTTACCAAGGAATGGGTATCAGCTAGAGGTTCTGGACCTAGCACCGGACAGGTGGATGTGGTAACTGATGAAACATTGGCTGACGTCCTTGGAGGGTTACAGAGTGAGTGCGTCTTTGGTATGAAGGATCTTTGCAACATTTTAAGTAGCAACTTGTTTTGAAGTATAAGCACTGAAAGCAGTGTTCATCAGCCAAAGAGTTGTCCACCTTTTGAGTTCTGTTTCCCTGTCTGGGGAATTCCCCGTGGTGCGTGTTGGCGGTGAGGAGCACTGCTTACACAGAGTGAGAAAGGCGGGGACTCCTTTTCTAGCCTTTCTTCACAGCGAGAGCGCATGCGCGGGACCTCGGCCTGCTCCATCAGTGAGAGCGCATGCACCTGACCTCAGCCAGATCTGCCAGATGACACTTGGCTGCCACCTTATGAGAAACTCTGAGCCAGCACATTCCCCTAAAATGTTCCCAAATTCCAGATTTATAGAAACCGTGTGAGATCATGTGTCTCGTGTTAGGTACCTTCCTGTGGGATCGTTTGTTAGGCAGCAGCAGATAGCTGATCCCTCCCTGCTTCCCCATAGGAGGGGAAGCGCTGGGCACCTTCGGAGCCGTGCAGAGGTATTCTCGTCCTGGGTCTCCGCAGTCACGGTTTCATCCTTTGTCTTGTCCTGTGCAGCCGCCAGGAGGCTCCTCCTGGAGGGCTTCCTTCATCCATCTCAGCATCTCCAGCTGGGCAGATTAGCAACTTCATTCAAGATGGAAGAAGACCTGACTCCTATTATATTGTTTTCAGATTTTGAGACCTCTGCCTAAGGTCCTAGGCAACAGGAAAACTTTGCCATCCTGCAGAAAACATCCTCATACACATTAAATAAAAAGCAATACATTTAAAAAGTAAATTAGAATCCTAGAAGGCTTCTACATCCAAATAAACCAGTTATGTTTTTATTAAAACTCTCTGGTGGTTGGTCCTGTCAGTTACTTGAGCAAGTTCATTAACTTCTGTCCTCAGTTTCTGCATCTGTAAACTGGAGTAACAAAGGCCTTGTTCTCCTGTGGTTCGTAGGAAGGTAAGTGAATCATGTCTGCTAACATGTTACCTGGTATGCAGGAAATATCCTCTGTATCTTAGGTACATTTTGAATCATCGCCTCGCTCAGGGAACATTGCCACAGGGCCGTGTTTTCCGAGGGGGGATTGTCCCAGAAGTTTTATGTAATAAAGGCTCTGTCCCCTTTTAAAGTTTTCAAACCAACTTGAAATTTCACGTCTTTTGTTCTTGCCTCTTCTTATTCTCAGCAGACTGGAAAAAGATTTATGAGATGATAAGGCCTTTTTAGAGCCTGATTGCCCTCATGGTTAAATCCCTGTTTTTTGGCTCCATAATCACCCGGTTTATTGAACAAAGTGAAGGAACCAGACATGTCTATATCCCCAACTTGCCATCACCAGGCAGAGACATGAATGTTGCCATGTTTTTTTGTTTTAATTACTTAAGAGGAATTACTATGTTTTTAAAAATGCTTATTTATTTATTTTTGAGAGAGAGAGAGAGAGAGAGAACGAGCCTGGGAGGGGAAGAAAGATAGGGAGAGAAAGAATCCCAAGCAGTCTGCGCTGAGTGCAGAGCCTGACATGGGCTTGAACCCGTGAACCATGAGTTTGTGATCTGAGCTGAAATCCTGTTTACAAACATGAAACCACATAGAGCCTTAGTTTGCAACTACTGTCTGCTAACGCCTAATGCGTTAATTTGGATACTTGAAAGATGAATTTTAAAAAGTACAAAATTTTAAGCTTCACATGGAAATGCTAAATAAGCTTTTTAATGTGAACCTGTCATGATATCAGTCAGAAACTTGGGGAAACTGAGAAGCTGCATAAATTTTCCCATAATGCTAATGATTCTCTACTAGGAAGAGTTTGATAGTAACAGACTGTAACATCATAACTACGCAAGTATGCATAAGTAAATCCATTTTATACAAGTAGATGTAGAGACCCAGCCTGCTTACGTTGTTTATAGCAAGAAGTGTGTGCTATTCTCTATCTTGTCAGTAACTCCTCAGGTTTAAATGCCGTCTTAGAAGGTGTGACACTAAATGACTCATCATTCAACAGTTCGCTTATTTCTGAACACACTGGGGAAAAATAGCCTTTGGTTCTTTTTATTACTTTTTGTCTATATTTTCTACATGCCAATATTAGAAATATAAACCGGCCTCTTTCATTCCAAAAATGTTTCCACCTCCTTCCCACTTCACACTGGAGGGCAGTAGAGATCCATGCAGACCATCGCTGATTTTGGATCTCCCTGGCTCTAATGTGACAAATCAAATCTCATTTCCTTCCGCTAAAATGTCATAATCAAAGTATCTTTTCAGAAAATCAATATGCTCCCATAAAAAGCCACAAATGATTATAAAAATAAAGAAAATATAGCAAAAGTGATGCATTTATAACCATACACTAAGGAGAAAAAAGTAAAGCGACATCACAAATGGCTTCTTTGCGGTGGGATTTGTTCACAGTGGTGACTGGCGGAAGCTTCCCAAAGTGCTGCTCCTAAAAAGCACATTGGATGTGAATCTTACAACACAGCTCTGCTGTAGCACATTAGATTATTCAAATTGCATCAATTATCATCCAGAGCGCCCAGCCAGCCAAGATGGTGGCAAAGTGTACTCACGTCATTTCTTTACTCCCCTCGCCGCCCCCCCCCCCATCCATGGACGCCCCTCGTAGATCTCGGGAGTTAGGCATCAGGAGGCCCCAGCGGTGCCAGGCCACCGCGGTTAGGTCTGAGATGCCAGGTGTCCTTAGAAAGCAGCCAGGCTTCTGGTTTTTTCCTGCATGGGGCCTGGGATTTTTTTGGTGACAGCTGGACATCCTAGTGCCTTGGTCCCTGCCTCCCTAAGATCACTAGCCATCATTGACCAGGTTCTGTCACTGTTAGGAGGAAACATTTTCCTTCACCCTCAAGGTTCTCATGGCCGGCCTAAGAATTAAATTGACACGAGGCAGATTAATAGGGAAGAAATTAAATTTAGTTACACATGTAGGGGGACTCCATAAGAATATGAGACCCTGAGGCAGTCAGGAAACAGGCTTCTCCAGAGCTCAGGAGAAGGGGCTGGGGGTCTGGGACTTCAAAAGGAAGGAAGATTAATTCACAGAAAGATGAAAGAGATAACATTTGGTAAGCAAATGTGTGTGGACATGGAGAGGGTTTACACACAGACTTCCAGACTCTACCGCACCTAGTTCCCACCGCCTGTAGTGATTGCCCCCTTCCTGGAGCAGGTCCTCCGTCTAAATTCTTCTAGGCAGTCAGCGGGGAGGTCAAAGTTTCTTCCTGAGCCTTCTGTTCTTTTGTTTCTTAAAAACAACCCACGTGTGGAGGAGAAACATTTGGGGAGGCAAATTTCGCACCCCTACAGCCACCAACCTTTCACCAGTGGTCACAGGTCACCCCTTGCAGAACCGTTGCTGATTTCATGGACTTCTCTGTCTTCCACAGAGAACGGAGTTTTTCTCTGCTCGCTCTTTCCCACCGGAGTCATAGTTTAAGCTCTGCAGTGAGCCCGGGCTTTCACGAAAGGCAAAACCAGAGGTAGTCTTAGGCTTAAGCGCCACTCAGCAGACTGGCAGCCATCAGCAGAAGGCGGGGAAGGAAGGAAAATTGCAGCAAAACCAAAATACAGTCTAATGTCCTAACAAATTATCCCCCCCAGAAGCTGGAACTGAAGACCGTTCTTTCCTAGTAATCTCCCTATGGAAACCACAGGCATTCTTCATGCCTCTAAGCACCTTCAGACTGCATTCACATGGCTGTGTGTCTGGAAATCTTTCTTTGCTAATTTGTTGTACATGAATGCCTGGAGAAGCCTTTGAATGGTAAATGCTGTGGGCGGGGCAGTTTCCATGGTGACTTTTCAATGCACCCTTTTCCTCGCCCTTCAATTAAATCTTCATTGCTGCTGTGAGCTGTGTGAGCTGTGAGCCGCTGTGAATGAGAAGGTGAGGAAGGACTCAGGCACATCTGGAGGGCAGGAGATGTGAGAGACCGGCCTTCCTAGATGCAGAGACACTGTGAACCCGCTGCGTGGTACTATGCTTGCTTGGCCCCATTTCTACACAGCTGCCCAGCCCCACGGTGGGAAAAGGTGTCTTCAACACCCATGACCAAAGGCCAATTTCCTTAACATCCGAAGAGAGCTTTCAAGTTAATGTGAACAATAGCAAAACAATAGGGGAAAAATGGGCAACGGACATACATAGGCAGCTCACTGAGAAAGAAAATTGATGGCTTACATTGTATGAAAATATGCCAATCTAATTCATAATGAAAGAAATACGTACTTAATTAGAGAAGATTCCATTTTTTTACCCACCAACCTGGAGAAGACCTAAACGTTTGCTAATGTACTGTGTTCGGAGAATATGAAAAACCATCATTTTATACACTCTTAGTAGGCGGATAAATTGGTATAATTTCTTTGGAGCATGGTTAGTCTTTCTTCTAGAAAGACATCCTACAAGTGTAATTATATTTGACTTAAGACAAGTAAAATCATATTTATCGAAGCCTCGTTGAAGCAAATGATGAATAGATTAAATGAGTTACTGATACATCAGACAGTTACTCAGAGACAGAAATAAAGTTGGGTTTTCCTCACTCCCCATGAGTTGTGTGTTCAGCCTATTGGCTAAGCACCGTTTAAGAATAATTCTCAAAAAAAAAAAAGAGAAAAAAGTAAAATCATGAGTCTCATGCAGATATAAAATGAACACGTGTTCCAGATTTTATTCTGCTCATAACACAGAGACTGGGCAGATCAGGGAGACGTCGTAACTGGCTCGAAGGGGAAGTCAGAGAAGGACAAATGCCATGTGGAGTAAAGGAATGTTGAAATGAATGTGCAGAATGTGGGTTTTCCATGGGGAGCTGCCAGAACTGATTCGCATGTGGGCAGACAGGACTTGCTGTGCATTGTTATCTGTGACTTACAGACCTGTAAACTAGCTCTCAGAGTCAGAAGCTGTCGGGCTGCGGGTGAGATGTGGGCACAGCTTCCGAGGCGGGAGGCAGCTGCTTTCTATTCGAGCTCTAGGTGACTTAAGTGATAAGTGCAAGGAGTCTAACAGTGTAAAACACCAGGGGTCCAGTTATATTCAAAACAGGACCTTTGTGTACGGGCACATGTATATATGCACACTGATTGCTCCTCTACACACCGATGCAATCGGTAACTGTGAGTGACACTGGGGGAGGGGGATTGAAAGTTGGGAAAGCGAGGTGAAAGAGGCATCTGTTTTTCACTGATTTTTTTCTTCACACTTGCCATGAGTATGTATTCTTTTTCCGAGGCAGTCTTTTAGAAGCCTCCGTGTGACAAATAATAAAGCAATAACATGTATAAATCAAACGTCGCAGGAAGTGCAAGGAGAAATGGATAGAAATGTCATAGTCAGGGGAGGGAAGTCCTTCATAAACCTCTTTCAGGTTTTGATCGTTGAGCAGACAAAAAAACAGACAAAGCAATGAAAAGCAGCGTTCAGCATGAATTGCATATTAAGAAGAATTAGAAAGCTTCTTTGGAAAAGCTGTTTTATTTCAAATCTGTGCAGACGCAGACAGACTGGCCTAATGAACCCATGGGACCTGCCACCACCTTTCACAGTTTTACCAATTCATGGCCAGCCAATTCCCCCCCCCCTTCCCCTCTTTCCAGACTATATTTATTGAAGCAATCTCAGGAATCACATGCTTTCATAAAACATTTTCTCCAGCAAGTATCTCTTAAATGTAAAGAATCTTGTATAAACATAGCCACAATACCATTATTACTTTTAAAAAATTATTATCACACTCGAAAAATAAACAGCAATTCTTTAACTTCATCAAAGATTCAGTGTTAAAATCTCTAATTGTTTTGTGAATGTCATCTAAAAAAGTTTTGTCTGAATCAGGACCTGAGTAAGGTCCACACATTTTGATTAGTTGATGTGTCTCCCAAGTCTCTTATTGTAATCTATACATTATCTGGGGGCTTCTAGAAACTGTTGTTGTCCAGGCTCCATCCTGACAGTGTTGAATTTTACCTGAGCCCAGCGCTCTGGAAAACAGTACACACACACACGCACGCACGCACGCACGCACGCACGCACACGCGCACACACACAGACTCTCTTGTGTTCTGGAAAAGGCTTACTGCAGAGAACCATCATTTCCCATGTGACTAAGGGAAGACTCTGAGCATGCTGCCTTGTTTACCTCCTCAGGGCTACGGCCCGCTAAGTCCCCAGCCCGCTAAGTCCCCAGCTGTAGCCTCATAAATGGTTAGCTGATTTGCTTGTTCCCACTGACCAATCAGAACAAAATGCTTGTTAACCAAACTCTAGTTAAGAGTCTCTCCAGGGCCCCGAGCTTTGCCCCACCCCTGGCCTAAGCCAGCACCCAACTCCTCCTTAGCAGCCTCTCCTCAGGGTAGAACATTCTCTGATCTGCTGTCCCATTAGGTCATCCTTTCACCCTGCTTCCCCACACCTGCTTTCTTCTAGTCTTGTTTTCTCTTCTCCGTAAAGGCAGGACGCTTCTTGGCCAACACTGGGATCTTATGGCCAGAGCTGCTCCCTCCAGCACCAGCCCCTCCCACCCCCTTTGTGTCCTTTCCAGTAGTCTCTCCTTACTAAATCTGGATTTGTTTTTTTATTTGACACTTCCCAGAAATTTTGATATCTTTATCTCCATATGATTATGAGATGGGGTTTGGGAACCACTGCTCCGCGGATGTGACACACAGTCATGAGGATAATCTAACACATACGTATCTGTGTTTGCGTTCCTCCAGAAAACGGCTTCCGAGGTAAGGTTTTGTGCAGACAGCTGATCTGGGAGGCAATTTCAGGAAGCACAAGGAGAGAACAGGGGCCGCGGGCCAGGGCGGAGGAGAGCCCCTTTCCGGTCCCCCAGCCAGCAGGTTTCACCTGAGGTTAACCTAGACTTAGTTCCGTTGGGGGGTTCCTTGAAGAACATGTAGAATGTATCTTAGATTTGACCTCTCCAGGGACCGCAAAGCTGGGGTCTTTATCCACTTTCTCCTGTCCTTCTCTGGTTGAGAAGTTGCCTCAGAGTTTTAAGTCCCAAACTTTGCTGGGCACCTTCCAAGCAGAGAAGCAAAGATGTGTAGGTTTTTGAGAGGACCGTCAGCACATTGTCCCCTGAAGCTGCAGGCAAGCTCAGAGGGCCCCCGAGGAATGGAGCCGGAGTCCGGAGCATGTGCTTCTGTACTGAACTTTCTACCTACAGGCAGTACCCGCTTTTGCTTCTTGCAAGAGCCAATCGAACAGCAAAAGTTGACCGCAAAGAATTCCCTACACATTCCCACAAATAGACAAGTTCATTAAGATTTGTTGGATACTTACCATGTGCCAAAGGGTTTACTTGTATTATCTTAATATAATTCTCAGGGCAGCCACCTGAAATAGGTATGATTATTATCTCAATTTTACAAATGAAGAAATCAAGCCTTAGATTAAATATTCTGCCCAAGGTCATGCAACCAGGAAAGACAGAGCAGGGATTTAAATCCTAGCCTTCAGACTCAAGAATGCAGCTCCTAACCACTACGGGGTATGCTTCCCATAGCCTTTAATCATAATGTGGGAAAACTACAAGTTAACAATAACAATGCTATAATGATCCAACAATAAACACTCCCATCCTTGAGAGATTTAAAAAATTTCTCTATAGAGAAAATGAAATCACCAATAAGAAAAGCCCTGTATGGCCAAACATAGGAGTTATGGTTAAAAGCTGTGATTAAAAGGAATATCATTATAAGTAAGAGTAACTTTGGGGCATCTGGATGGCTCAGTTGGTTGAGCGTCCAGCTTCGGCTCAGGTCATGATCTTGTGGTTTGTGGGTTCGAGCCCTGCATCGGGCTCTGCTGACAGCTAGCTCAGAGCCTGGAGCCTGTCATCAGATTCTGTGTTTCCTTCTCTCTCTCTGACCCTCCCCTGCTCATACTCTCTCTCTCTCTCTTTCTCTCTCTCTCTCTCTCAAAAAAATTATATGCCAACAAACTGGACAACACAGAAGAAATGGACAAATTCCTAAATGCACATGCACTGCCAAAATTCAAACGGGAAGAGATAGAAAGCATGAATAGACCAATAACCAGTGAAGAAATCGAATCCGTTATCAAAAATCTCCCAACGAATAAGAGCCCAGGGCCAGATGGCTTTCCAGGGGAATTCTACCAGACATTTAAAGCAGAGCTCATACCCATTCTTCTCAAACTATTCCAAAAAATAGAAATAGAAGGAAAACTTCCAAACTCATTCTACGAAGCCAGCATCACCTTGATACCCAAACCAGACAGAGACCAAGCAGAAAAAGAGAACTACAGACCAATATCCTTAATGAATACAGATGCAAAAATACTCAACAAGATACTAGCAAATAAAATTCAACAGCATATAAAAAGAATTATCCATCATGATCAAGTGGGATTCATTCCTGGGTTACAGGGCTGGTTCTGTATTTGCAAATCCATCAATGTGATCCATCACATTAACAAAAGAAAGGAAAAAAAAACCATATGCTCCTGTCGATAGATGTGGAAATAATACATTAAAAATTTTTTTAAAAAAGAGTGACCTTATATGATTTAAACATTCTGCTCAAAAGGTTAGGAGGAGAATAAATCAACATTGGATACTGTGAGCAAGGAATTAATCAAGTAATAATAGAGACGACTTCCAATTCACTCAAGATGGAGTAACAGGAATTAGACGCACCTCCTGCAGGGACAGTCAAGAAGCAGAAAAAACATATGAAGTAGGTTTTCAAGACACTCAATATCAGGCAACAAAGGACAGTGGTCCCTGATGGTAGACAAGGAGACCCCCACCTTGAGAGAGTTTCCAGGCCTTGGAGTAAAAAGGAGAACCCAGGCAGATCCCAGCACACTCCTTGAACTGACGAGGAGCTCAGAGTCTGGAGGAAGAGGAAGCTGGAGTTCTCCGATGAGCTACGAGAGAGGAGAAAACTGCACACGGGAACCCAGAGGCGTGCCCAGTGCCCTCACGTCTTCAGCAGGATACTGGTCAGTGAAGGCATGGAAAGAAACAACCTGCAGACAGGGAGAGCAGCACCCAAAAGTATGAGAGGCAGCAATGCACGGCGCTCACACAGAGCTGGAATGGCGCCTGTTCCCACCAGCCAGCGTGGGAAGCCTCAATGTGCACAGGGCACGGGGTAAGGTACTCGGAAGAGTCCGACCTCCGTACTGGGAAACAGCCAGCCCTAGAGCGAGCTCTGTGGAAGTCCAACCAACAAACCATCAAAGCAAGACTGAAGGGATTGTGCACTTTTCAAGTTACTTAACGGAGGCTCAGAACAAAGCTCAGGAGTGTTTATTGGAAGACAAGTTGTCACTCGTCACAAGTGGATTTTACAGTATCTGCTATCCATACATACCTGCTGGGCAGGGCAAACAAGCTGGAAATATGACCATAACGAGAGGACAAACTATCCCGTCGGAACCAGCCAGAATGGACACAGATACAAGAACTAGCAGACAAGGATACGAAGTTATAATCATATACCTGGGTTCAAAAAGTCAGGTAGAGACATGGAAGAGGTTTCAAAAAACACTCAAATAGAGCTTTCAGAGGTGAAAAGTAATAAGTGAACTGTGGGACAACTTCAAGAACTGGAGTCTCCAGAGAGAGAGGGAAAGACAGGAAAAATATTTAAATAATGATTGAAAACGTCCCAAATTTGATGGAAACTATAAACATATATTTATGAAACTTCACAAATACCCAAACACAAGAAACTTGAGGGAACATAAGGGAAGGTGATACCCCACAAACATACCCCCATGTGTGACATTTGTCAGGCACTCCTGGCTGCCCAAGAACAAAGGAAAGGGGAAGACAACTGAGAGATGACAGTCTGCAGGACAGGAGTCTCCATCAGGTTACAAATGTACAAATGTCTTAGTCAAGTATAAGAAAAATATCAATAGCCTGATCCCCAGAAACCCATAGACTGAGTTTCCTGGAGCCCCGACATCACCCTCCCCTCCACTGTGATGGGGAACAAAGATGAGAAGGAGACGGCAGGTAAAATTAAATTTCCTCACAGCCTGTAGCCCAGTGATAAGCACCTGAGGCAAATACAGAGGAGAACACTTCTCCAGGACCCCTACTGTCCTAATGGCGACGCCTCACACGGCAGACAGCCTGAGTTTGACCAGAGCAAGGCTCCTCACATCTATGAGTCCTCTTTGGCAGATGACAGTCCTTCTGGAGGCCTCGGTTTTGCCTTACCTCCCTCCGCTCCCTGGCATATACCCAGCCACTCTTCACAGCCCCAGTGCAGCTCCCCCTGCCCATGGGCCCCATCCCTGTGCATTAATAAAGTCACCTTTTTGCACCAAAGGCGTCTCAAGAGTTCTTTCTTGGCCATCAGCTCCAGACCTCTACCACTCCAAAACCCCATCAGTAATCAGATTGCTAAAAGGCGGTGATAAAGAGAGAACCTTAAAAACGCTAGAGACAACAGCACTCTACATATGGGGAGACAAGGGTAAGGACAACTTCAGGTTTCTGGTTGGAAACAATGCAAGTGAGAAGATAATAGAGCAATAGCTTTACGTGCTGAAAGGGAAAAAAAAATCCCGTCAACCTAGAATTCTATACTCAATAAAAATACCTTTCAGGGCAACTGGGTGACTCAGTTGGTTGAGTGTCCAACTTCAGCTCGGGTCATTATCTCATGGTTCATGAGTTCGAGTTCCACGTTGAGCTCTGTGCTGATGGCTCAGAGCCTGGAGCCTGCTTCAGATTCTGTGTCTGCTCTCTCTCTCTGTCCCTCCCCCACTCATGTTCTGTCTGTCTCTCTCAAACATAAGTGAACATTAAAATAATTATTTTTAAATGAGTATCTTTCAAAACTGAAGGTGAAATAAGGCAAAAGGGGTTTTTAGACTTAACAGAGGTGGAAAGAATGAGTCACTACTACATCACACACAACAGGAAACAGTAAAGGGTGTCCTTCAGGCAGGAGGAAACTGATGCCCCATGGAAGTCTGAATCTATACAATGAAATACGCAGCAAAGGGTTCACTGATGCAGAGGTATTTGTATACAATGGAGAGAGATAAGACTTTGTCTGGAATGGGGATCCATTGGGATGCTTCCTAACACTTGCATATTCGATAGGAAAGGTCAGTCAGTGTAGGGAAAGAAAGAATAGCAACCCCAAAGGCAGGATGATTAAGGACTAAAGCCCATTAAGAATGAAGGTTGGGGTCGCCTCACTAGGTTTAGAATTCCCAGCAGCCCAGGTTCTGAATGATGTCAAGGGCAATGTGGAATGGGTAGAGGGAGAAGGATAAGATAAATAATCAGCATGGCCTTGTGGTTGGTTAGGAAGTTGAGAACTAAGGCTGCTATATTATTTACATTTTAGTGAGTTATTTCAGCACCCCCTCTTCCCTGTGGTTTTGCATGAAGAGTTTTGGCAGTGCCTGGAGGGGGTGGGATTGAGCCCCACATCAGGCTCCATGCTGAGCAGGAAGCCTGCTTAAGATTCTCTCCCTCTCTCTCTCTTTCTCTCTCTCTCTCTCTACCCCTGCTGCCCCGCCCCCCCCTCTCTCTCTCTCTCTCTCTCTCTCTCAAAACAGTTTTTGTAATTTTTATGATTATAAACTTTATAATTTAATGGCAACTGGGTTATGAGGAGCCACACTCAGGCCCAATGGAGCTGCGTATTCCTTGGAGATCCTAGACTTGGTGCGGACAACATGGTAGGTGGAATTGTGTCTCCTCTTGCTGGGGAGAGGGTGAGAGCATCTTCATTTGTAGGATACATCCTCTGCCTGGCATTTTGTTGTGTTGGTTCCAGCCTATTCATAGTGGTGCTATTGGCTAGGATACCTGAGGCATTGCCCACACCTGTTTATTGTTAGCGGGACCCCACAGACAGTTCCCCACCAGGGCCAGTATGGTGGCTGGATTAGCCCTTGAGATTCTTCTTCTTTAATTATTATTTTATTATTCTTTAATGTTTATTTTTGAGAGAGAGAGAGAGAGAGAGAGAGAGAGAGAGAGAGAGAGAATGCAAACAGGGGAGGGGCAGAGAGAGGGGAGACACAGAATATGAAGCAGGCTCCAGGCTCTGAGCTGTCAGCACAGAGCCCAACCCGGGGCCCAAACTAACAAACCTCAAGATCATGAGTGAGCCAAAGTCAGACACTTAACCCACTGAGCCACCCAGGCACCCCTTATGATTCTTATCATGACTGTCGGATGCATTTCAGCAAGAAACTATCAGAGAACTTTGAGGAACAGGATTTATTACCCACCAGTGCTGGAGGGTACACAGCATTCTGGAGGGCCGTATGGTGAGGTCTAGGATAAGAGGACCTAGCCTTTATTAGGGTCCATGGGTGGGCTGTCTGGGTTTTCATGGGTTCCACTGGCTAACTTAAAGCTTAAGCGTGGGAATTCTGGCGTGGGAAGAGAGAATCAGGGTCGCTTGAGCGTTCAATTGTCTAGGTTACCCAGTGCTTTCTGAAAGCATGAACTTCATGGGTAGTGGTGGTTCGATTCCTTATCTGGTTATTTTGCTAGTACCTGTGTCCTACAGCCAGCAAGATGTTTGTTCAGGACGAATGTCTTTGAATGTGGATGTCACAGTGATCAAAGCTTAACGCCAGGCACTCACACTGCAGTTCCATGTTAGGTGGGAGCATGAAGTTGTTCTAGAGAGTTAGGTAGGGGTAGAAAGATGGGAATGAATGCTGAGTAGAAAAAGGGGTGGACTGTGCTGATGTGGCTCTGGTTTATGCCTCATCTCGTGCCCACTGTACTTTCCAGACCCTCACGTCTGCCGGCTTCTGGCGGGCTTGGCAGCACTGAGAACCTGGAGAGAAAAGAAAGGAGGAAGGCAGGGAATTTCTCTGTCTTCTTCTCTGTTCTGGGCATCATCTCTGGCGGGGGCCAGGTGTCCTCCATAGAACAGCCATGACATGCATGAACTTTTCTGTATGTGACCGTGTTGTGTGTGTGCTTTTAAAATGTGCCTTTGCGATGTGTCTCTGGGCCACTCCGGTTATGAGATCTGCCAAGATTGGAAGACCCTATTCATGAAGCGTTCCATTAAAGGTCATTTTCTCTAAGTGGTAGCATCATCGATGACTTCTCTTCATTTGGTTATTTTTAAAAAAGAAAAAAACAGTATGCCCCCTGTCACCTCCATTAATACTTTGTGATGAATAGTGCAAACTGTCACCTGGTATTTATTTTCACGCACTCCTAATTGCAGCTAATCAAGCATTTACCTTGCATTTACAAGCTCTCGCTACAGGCGCATTTTTAGCCATCCTCAGTCGAGAAACATAATTGCAGTAGAAACCATAGAAATGAACACAAGAAAATGTAAGAGTATCATCACTTATTACTTAGCCATAATTCCTTTTTTCTAGCTACAGAGATCAGGAAGAGAAAACAGCATCTTAAATAGAATTTACCAAAGCAGAGAAGGTGTTGACAATGAGCTCAGATAGAAACACCCTGGTATTTGCATGTAATGAAACACCAATTTTATTCAATGAATAGGATTATGGATTCTTTAATTGGCCAATCTTGAAGCCCAAATCAAATATTATTTCCCCCCCAAATGTTTTTAGTTCTATGTTAAAGATAAAAGAGTTTCCTTGTTCAGCTCAATCTGACCAGCCTTTGCTGTCCAGAATATTACTGGGAAAACATACAATAATTCTGAGGTTTCATTGTAATCTTAGTGACCATCAGGCACAGCCCCCTAATTGAAAAGGAAATTGGGACCAAGCGACTCGCTTAGGTGAGTAGGGGCAGAGTGAGAACCACAGACCAGGCTCCTGACCCTGCCTTCACTGCCCCCTCTGTTAGTGGTTCTCGAACAAACAGGGGTTTGTCTTCAGACCACACCTATCCCTCCGCGGCATTCCGACTCCTGTGATTCTCCGCCGTTCCCTTCCCCAGGTGAAGGCCAGCATATTATAATCTTCCACCTCTCCATTAAAAAATTAAGATCCCAAGTGTATTGTGTTATCTCTTGGCTTTCTACTGGGGGAGACAGGGAGTCAGCTCGCGTCTGCCTACCTTCCTTTTAACCCCCTGGTCCTATCCCCAGCCCCCATCACAGTTATGCCATGCTTTTTATTTAAGTTCATTTATTTATTTTGAGAGAGACAGAGACAGCGCAAGTGGGGGAGGGGCAGAGAGAGGGAGACAGAGCATCCCAAGCAGTCTCTGTGCTGCTAGCACAAAGCCGGGTTTGAGGCTTGAACTCATGAAACCACGAGATCATGACCTGAGCCGAAACCAAGAGTCCGAGGCTTAACCGTCCCAATATGGTGCCCCAATTACGCCATACTTGTGACTAGACGATACCGGTTTGTATTAACGCGTCTGTGTAAACAAATGCTTTTCTCAGATGAGCCGTGCAGCGTGCTATGGATGTCTTCCTCTTCTGCCTGATTTTCTCTTTTCCCTGGAGTTTACAGTTGTTTGTTTGCTTAGGTCTGCTTAACACTAATGCAGTCCACACACTCCACTAGCTATCTAAATTAGCAGTGGTCAAACTTTTTGGTCTCATAATATGCAGGATCCCAAAGAGTTTTTGTTCATGTAGGTCATATCCATAGACACGTGTCATATTGGAAATCAAAACTGAAGAAAAATTTATATATACATTCAAAAGCATTAATAAATCTATTTCATGTAAACATATTTTTAATGAAATATAACTACATTTTCCAAAATCAAAATAAATTTAATAAGAAGAGTGGTATTATTTTATGTATCTTCGAGTCTCTTTAATGTTAGGCTGACTAGTGGACAGCTGGCTTCTCATTTCTACTTGCGCATTCAGTCTGTTGTGTGGATGTCGTATGTTGAGTAGCGTCCGGAAAACTCCACTGTATGCTCAGTTTGACCTTGCAGATTCCCTGATGGTCTTGAGGACCCCCTATGGTCACTGGCCCTCACTTTGAGAATTACTGGTTTAAACATGTTCGGATGTAACAGCTGTTCTAACAATTTCATCTTCCAAAACGAAATCGTTTCTGGAACCTCTGACGGCTCCTGGTTCTCTCCGCATCCTGGCTCAGCCGGAATCCTGGGAGCTCCCTTCACTCTCTCCAAAGGAGACCTCCCTTGTTTCATGTATCCCGAGGCTTTCTCTTTCTGGTTTTGGTGGAGTGTATCCTGCAGTAGCTATCATTAAAATGATGCACGGGAAACACATTTTATAGACCTTGCGTGTCCAAAAATATTCTACCTTCATACTCCATTGGAATTTGGCTAAATTTGTAATAATTGAAAATTATCTCTCCATTATTTTGAATGCATTTCTCCAGCGTCTTTCCTTTTAGCTTCCTCTGTTTTAGCGGTAGAGTCAAAGGCCATTGTGATTCCTAATCCCGGTGTTTTACCCTCAGGGAATTTTTAGTACTTTCTCTTTGTTCCCGATATTCTGAAATTTCACAGTGATGTGTGTATCTTGGTGCCAGCCCACTGTGCTGGCATTTCCTTGGTCCTTACAGTTTGTAAATGCATCTCTTTATGTGATATTGTGATATAAGAAGAAATGTGTATTTGGTCTTCCTCCCTGGTTCCCAGCACAGAGTTTCTAAAACCCTTGGAGTTTCCTGGGGCGCCTGGGTGGCTCAGTCAGTTAAGCATCTGACTTTGGTTCAGGTCATGATCTCACGGTTTGAGTTCCTGAGCTCCCTGTCGGGCTCTGTGCTGACAGCTCGGAGCCTGGAGCTGCTTCTGATTCTGTGTCTCCTTCTCTCTCTCTGTCCCTCGCCTGCTCATACTCTGTGTCTCTAAAAAAATGGATAAATGTTAAAAAAAAAATTAAAAACCCTTGGAGTTTCCTGAGGACTGAGAGTGAGAGAGCATCTTTTGTTATTTATAGCAAATCCCTTTCTACCCTAGCAGAGTTTATGTTAACAAAGTGGCTCTTGAAGGTGGGGGGAGGGCGCTGGTGGTGGCCAGAGGAACCAACCATGTGATTAGAGGGTTGGAAGTTTTAGCTTTGTCCCCTGACTTGTGGGGTGTGAGGAGCTGGGGAAAGGGAGGGGAGAGCTACGATGGAGTTAATCCCCGGTGACCAATGTTTTTAATTAATCGTGCCTGCATAGGGAAACTCCATCAAACCCTAAATGAACGGGTTTGGAGAGCTTCGTGGCTGGGCAGCCAAGGGGGTGGCGCACCTTGACCGCCATGGTAGCAGAAGCTCCTGTGCCTGGGACCCCCTGGACCTCGCCCTGTGCGCCTCTTCACCTGGCTTTGTAATACGTCAGCGATGTTAGGTGAAGTGTCTCCCTGAAGCCTGCAGATCCGTGAGCCGTTATTGAACCTGAAGAGAGAGGCGTGGGAACCTCCAGTTTGTAGCCAAACCAGACAGAAGGGTGGGCAACCTGAGGCCCTGTGACCCGGGACTGGTGTTTGAGGGGGGAGGATCCCTGGTGGGGCCGAGCCCTTAGCCTGCGGGGTCTGTGCGAACTCCACGGAGTGTCAGAATCGCTTGGCGGGAGGAGAAAATCTACACCTCTGGTGTCAGAAGTGTTTTAAGTAGAGAAAACAGTTTTACTTTCCATCCTGTGAAATTTAAAAATTTCTCCTTTGATATTCTCACTTAAATCTTTTCTCTTTTCTCTCACTGAAACTATACAGATGTTGGGCCCCCTGGGCTCCTTCTCAAATCCCATACCCCTTTCTTTCTTTCTTCCTTTCTTTCTTTTAAATATTTTTTATTTATTTTTGAGAGGCAGAGAGAGACAGTGCAAGCAGGGGAGGGTCAGAGAGAGAGAGGGAGACACAGAATCTGAAGCAGGCTCCAGGCTCTGAGCTAGCTGTCAGCACAGAGCCCGATGCGGGGCTCAAACCCATGAATAATGAGATCATGACCTGAGCTGAAGCTGGACGCTCAACCCACTGAGCCACCCAGGCGCCTCTGAACCCCTTAGTTGCTATGTCTGATTTATTTTGGCTCTACTTTTGTGAGATTTTCTCGGTTTCATTTTCCAATTCTTCTACTGAATTTCTAATAATTTCTTCTAATAGCATTATAGTCTTCTGAATGTTCCTTTTTAAAATAGTGCCTTTATATACACAAAAATACTAATTTGAAGGTACACATGCACCCCAATGTTTATAATAGTGCTATCAACAAGAGCCAAATTATGGAAAGACCCTAAATGTCCACTGACTGATGAATGGATGAAGAAGATCAGGAAGAGAAAACAGTGTCTTAAATAGAACTTACCGAGCAGGGAAGCTGTGGCAGGGAGCTCAGATAAAAACCCCATGGCATTTGCCTCTGTGTTTTTGCTTATATGAATCATTCCAAATGGTGAGTCTCAACTCTTTTTCCTTCACAAACATATTCCATTCATACAAAGCATCTTTGAGTGAAGAGAATTTATTATAACTCTGGTCATGGGGCATATTATGGACAAAATAAACTTACAAGTTCATGCTTTCATAGTCTTTATATTTCATTTAGACTTCTTTATGCCTTATTAATTAAGAATCATTGGTGAGATTTCAAAACTTACTATAAAATATAGTAATCAAAACATTGTGGTATCAACATAAGGATAACCATGTAGATGAATGGAATAGAATTGAAAGGTCACAAATAAACCCATATGTCTCTGGTCAATTGATTTTTTTTAATAGTTTATTTTCAGATTGGTTTCCATAATATAACCAGTGCTTCTCCCCCACAAGTGCCCCCCACCATGACCATCATCCCCTCCCTCCCTCCCCCTCCCCCTTCAGTCCATGGTTCGTTTTCAGTATTCAGTAGTCTTTCATGATCTATGTCTCTCACTCTCCCCAGCTCTCTATCCCCATTCCCCTCCCCCTGGTCCTCCATTAGGTTTCTCCTGTTCTCCTGTTAGACCTATGAGTGCAAACATATGGTATCTGTCCTTCTCCGCCTGACTTATTTCGCTTAGCATGACACCCTTGAGGTCCATCCACGTTGCTACAAATGGCCATATTTCATGCTTTCTCATTGCCATGTAATACTCCATTGTGTATATATACCACATGTTCTTGATCCACTCATCAGGTGATGGACATTTAGGCTCTTTCCATGATTTGGCTATTGTTGACAGTGCTGCTATGAACATTGGGGTATATGTGCCCCTATGCATCAGCACTTCTGTATCCTTTGGGTAAATCCCCAGCAGTGCTATTGCTGGGTCATAGGGGAGTTCTACTGATAGTTTTTTGAGGAGACTCCACACTGTTTTCCAGAGCGGCTGCACCAGTTTACATTCCCCACCGACAGTGTAGGAGGGTGCCCGTCTCTCCACACCCTCGCCAGCATCTACAGTCTCTTGATTTGTTCATTTTAGCCACTCTGACTGGTGTGAGGTGGTATCTCAGTGTGGTTTTGATTTGTATTTCCCTGATGGTGAGTGGCGCTGAGCATCGTTTCTGGTCAATTGATTTTTAATAAGGATGCAAAACCATTCATTGGGAACAGAATAGCCTTTTCAACAAACGGTGTTGGGAACAACTGGATAGCCCCATGCCGAAGATTGAAGTTGGACCCCTTATGTTACACCATATACAGAATTAACTCAAAATGGACCAAAGCCCTAAATGTAAGGACTGAAACTATAAACTTCACTTCATCCTCACTAAGGTGGCTCCGTCTAGTAGGAAACATTGTGAATATACTGAAAACCACTGATTGTATATTTTAAGATGGATTAAGCGGTGAATTTTATGTTGTGTGAATTTTGC
>NC_043704.1:152844757-152853326 GCF_006229205.1 Suricata suricatta
GAAAATACAGTGCTAATTCCTGTCTTTGAGTGCAAAGGAACTGCATTATCAGAGGACCCATAATTACAAGTTGGGAAGCAAAGGTCTTCCCAACGTGAAATGCTCACTGACAAACAAATCCCTTAAAGCCCGTCCCCCGTCTCATCTCCTTCTGGCTTAACGCGGTCTGCTCCCACCCGACATGAATGTCAGGTGTTTTCACTGTGATTACGACGTCAAACAATTGCAGAGTGAAATTGCCAGCTTTGCAAAAGATGTAGGATTTCGCTAAGATAACGGAAGTGTTGGTGGAGGACTGATTCAGTAATTATTAGAAAGCCTCCAAGAAATGAGGGTCTGGCAGACTTTATCTGGTCACAACTGAAAAAGAGAAACTCAACAATGATGATGACATAATGGAGGCTTCAGAAGGGGGTGGATAGAAATTCAAAGATGAGGAGCAGCCCTGGGGAGAAGTAGTGAAGCCCTTGACTATTTGCAAAATTTACTTTCTTTAATATTTTTTAATGCTTTTATTCATTTTTGAGAGAGAGAGAGAGAGAGAGAGAGAGAGAGAGAGAGAGAGATCGAGTAGGGGAGGGTCAGAGAGAGAGGGAGACACAGATTCTGAGGCAGGCTCCAGGCTCTGGGCTGTCAGCACAAAGCCTGTTGCGGGACTCGAACCCATGAACTGTGAGATCATGACCTGAGCTGAAGCCGGACACTCAACCGACTTAGCCCCCCAGGCGCCCCCAAAACTTAGTTTCTTTAAAACCTCCCCATGAAGATCCAGTGAGCAGTGATGGATGTTGTATTTTGCTATCTTACAATTTCTTTTTTCAGAAAAAAGCATGCCTCAAACAACTCCTGATTCATTTTTCTGTTCCAAGAATTAGTCAATAGCAGTTATAATCAAAATGTGGTTGAACATAAAATACATTTACTATCATCATTTTTCGTTCTTTTTGAGATAACTTTCTACTCCACACTCGCATTTACCCCCACTATTTGCTATAAAACATTGCTTCGCATTTAAGTGGATTCACTTAAAGCAACCTTTTGCCAGGACCAATTATCCTCACAAACCTTTTTTTTTTTTTTTTTCCTAAGGAACTACTTAATTCTACCCTGTAAGAGCCTCTAGGGCCCACTAGGAGTGAGAGCATTTTAGAGGTGCTCCGTGTTTGGTTAGTGGAAATTGCAGACCTGGTTCCAGATCGCTGGCCCCGCTCCCTTCCCCACGAGGAGGGAGGCTTCCTGATGGTGGCTGTATACGCTTGCTCCCGACTTGAGTCAAGAAGATGTTGGGGTGCTTGGGTGGCTCAGTCGGTTAAGCGTCCGACTTCGGCTCAGGTCATGATCTTGTGGTTCGTGGGTTCAAGCCCTGCATCGGGCTCTGTGCTGACAGCTCCGAGCCTGGATCCTGCTTCCCATTCTGTGTCTCCCTCTCTCTCTGACCCTCCCCTGCTCACGCTGTCTCTCCCGGTCTCTCAAAAATAAATAAAAAAACATTAAAAAAAAAAAAGAAGATGTTGGGGTGGTCGTAGAAGCTCTCTGGGCGTTGGGAGGAACTCAGCTGTGGATGAAACTGGCTGGCCGTCCTTCCTTTGGTGGTGCGGCCACATTTCTTAAAAAGCGATACATGTAAACAAAATATTCATCACGTGAGTCAATTCTAAGTGAGGGGGGAAGTCCACACTTAAAAAACAGAAAATCCCCATGTGATAGTAGGTGGTTGTTAAAGTGAAGAGTTTTTCCTTGTTTGGAAGGGGAGTTGTTGTTTTTTTTTTTAATTCTTCCCTTCCCTATCCCTAATTTATGGATATTTAATGTATTTATTTTTAAACTGCGTGACCAGGGTGAAAAGCGGGGAGGTCAGTTATCTGCAGTAACCAAAGCAGGAACCGATGGTCATTTACACCGAGGTGCAGGCAAAGAAAATGTTCAGAATTGGTTAGCTTTGAAGGCAGATCCAAGGTTTATTCCGGCACATTGGATGTGTGCTGCAAGAGAAGCAAAGAAATGATTCTAAGTTTCTTAGCTACTGGAAGGATTGAGCTTCCATCAGCTGATGAGGAAAGACTGTTTCAAGTGTAAGAAAATCTTAGCCGTTTAGCTTTGGATGTGCTAAGTTTGAGATGTCTCCAAGTCATCCAGTGGAGATATTAAATAAGCAGTTGAAAATAGTTTAGAGATTAGGAGAGGGGTATAGGCTGGAGATAGAAACTGATTGCTACCAGCAGACAGGTCATAAAGGCGCATTGATAGATGAGGTTGCCAAGGGTAGTAAAGAAGAGAAGGGGTCCAGGAGGGAGTCCCCGGGCACTAATATGTAAAGGGGTTGGGGAGAACAGGAGGACCCCAAACTGAAGACGGAGAAGGAGCTGCCAGAGGAGAGCCAGAGGAGTACGCTGACCTGGAAACCAAGGGAAGAAAGTATACATAAAAGGAGAGAATGGCCAACTTTGTCATGCGTCATGAAATGGCTGAAAGCTAGTCATTGGGTTTAACAACTTGGGATTCAGTGGTGACTTTGACATAAGAGGTTTTGTTATAGAGATAGAAGCAAAAGCCTGATTGGAATGGGATTCAGAGAAGGCAGGAGGAAAAGGACAGGAGACCGAAAGAATAGACAACCCTTTGGGGAGGTTTAGAGCAAGAGGAAGTAGAGAATTGGGGCAGAAACCGGCAGAGGATGTGGAGTCAAGAGAAGGTTTTGATTTACTTTTTGGTATGGGGAAATATCAGCCTGTTTGCAAGCTGGGAGGGATGATTCCTCCTTAAAATGGGAAACATTTTCAACACAGGAAAGGGAAGGGAGAAATGATGAAATTGTGGCTCTAAATTTATAAGAGGGGATGAGACAGGTATGCAAGGGGAGGGGCTGGCTTTGTGGCATAACAAGCCACTCCGAGGCTCAATGGGTTAACCATCAGTGGGATGGTTCCTTTTTGCGGGGCGGGCGTGAATGGTCTTTCCTGGGCTTGCTATGGGTCAAGCGGTAGGTTGGCTTGAAGCTGGGTGATCTAGATCATCATTTGGAACTCATGCGTCACTTAAATATCTGGCAGTTGGCCGTCAACTGGAGTGTGTCCGCTGTTTTCCACGTGGCCATCACTGTGCTGGGAGACTCACTTTCACTTGTTCACAGGGTAGTCTCAGATTTCCAAGGGAAGGCAGACCCCAACGTGCAAACATTTCTCAAGTCTCTGTTTGCATCACACTGACTAACGTCCTCCTGGCTAAAGCAAGTCATATAGCCAAGCCCAGATTCAAACTTTAGAGAAATAGATTCTGTCTTTTGATAGAAGCTGCATGATTACATTGCAGTGGGATGTAGATTCAGGGAGGGGAAGAATTTGTGGCCACTTTTGCACTTTGCTACCTGACATAGGCAGTGAGTATGAATGCAGACACCAGTAGGTGAACAGATATAATTGTAGGATTCTGGGGAATTCTCTTCTGAGTGCTTCAGTTTTCTTAAAGGTAGGGTCTCAAGTTCAAAGCTCACACCAGGCTGATGTTGATTTATTCATTTACAGTGAACAACAGAACTGCTTCCTGGCACCTTTCTAGAGTCTTCCATCAGGGGAATGTTTTATGGCTAACCATGAAGCCTGGGATTCCTACAAAAGGGGCTAATTGGATAATTGATGACTGATCTCATGGAACTTGATGGTGAGATATACCCATCCTTGAAAAGGAGAGACTGAAATATCCTGTCTACTAGGCATCCCTCACTCTGGATCACGCTGTGTGGGGGGCACTGGGCTCAGCTTTTTCAGGATATTTTCTTTATCTACCTCCACTCCACTGTGTATGTGATCAGTGGGGCTGCAGGGGACTTCTCTTTTTGCTGCTGTGGTCCTGGGAGACATTTTGACTTCTTAAATCTATTTGATCCCAACCTTTACCTGAATCTTATCAGTTTAACTACCAGTGTTCTGAGAGGTATTTACACTTGGATTTTTCTTTTTTGAATGTATAGATTTTTTTTCAGACTTCTGTTTTGTCTGGATTTACAGTGTCTTCCTGTAATTTTATGAAATGTCATTCAGTGCCTAGAAGCTTCTATTGACCTGGTTTTATGATCAATGCATGATTTGTTTCTTGTAGTGAACTTAATCCTTCTCTGGATTAGTATCAAAGTATGTGATTGGGAACTAGTAATTTTAGAGGGAAGAAAAGGAGCCAAGGTCAGTTTTATGGATGGAATGTTAATGTCCCTATTCTGCCCTGCCCCCCAAATTAGTTTACTGAGGCCCTGACTCCCAATATGATAGTATTAGGGGGTGGGGCCTTTGGGACGCAGTTAGGTTTAGATGAAGCCATGAGGTGAGACCTTCATGACGGGATTGGTGCCCTCATCAGAGGAGACCAGAACTCATGCTCTGCCCTCTCTCTGCACCCCGTGAAGACTTAGCAAGAAGGTGACCATCTGTAAACCAGGATGTGGGCTCTCGCCAGACCCTGAATCTCTCAGCACCGTGATCTTGAACTTCCCAGCCTGCAGAACTGTGAGAAATATTTGTTGTTCAAGCCACCCACCTATGGTATTTATTGAAGCCTGAGATGACTAGGAAAGTCAGCCCAAGTTTGGGACGCCCAGATATGATGTAACCTGGCTGGGGAAAGGCAAGACATGGTTTTGGTCCAGTGCCTCTAAGTGGCAAGGGAGATTCATTTTTGGTAGGGCTCCATTTTTGTGGTTTCTTACACACTTGATCCTGGATTCTTCAATGAGTAGGACTCCCAGGAGTGACCCCAGTCTGGGATCTGTTACCCCTCTCAAGGCCCTTAGAAAGCTTCCTTCCACTCTCATGGGTACCCCGAAGGAGTCTGGGTGGATCCCCGAACACTTGGGAGTCAACCAACCAGCCACAGCTGATCTGACAGAGAAGTGCCTTGGGAAAATAGAATTTTCTTTCCACCTCTCACTGCAACGCATTCTCCGTGGCTGAGTGGGCCATGCGCAGCATTAGCCACCACTCCTAAAAACCAGTCAACTCTGCCTGTCTTTAAACATCAAGAAAAAGCAGTGGATTAGAGTCAGGCCCCATCTGGGCAATGCAATGCTCGGCAAGTCACTTAACCCGTCTGCGCACTGGTTTTCCAATCTCTAAAATAGCGCCGTGCCACTCTCGTGAGGTTGCCGGAAGAGTTAAGCGAGATGAAAGGTGTGAAGGAATATTAGCATGCCGCGGTAACTGTGAGGGCATCTTTACTATTTAAAATAAGCAGAAGGTAAAAGTATTCCTCTTTTGGTTCATACATGAGTCATTTATATAATATGCATGGGGCGCCTGGATAGCTCAGTCAGTTAAGGGTCCAGCTTCGGCTCAGGTCATGATCTCACGGTTCGTGGGTTCGAGCCCCTTGTCAGGCTCTGTGCTGACAGCTAGCTCAGAGCCTGGAGCCTGCTTTGGAATCTGTGTCCCTCTCTCTGTCCCTCCCCTGTTCACGCTCTATCTCTCTCTGCCTCTCAAAAATAAATAAACGTAAAAAAATTTAATATGCATGAGCAGGAGAGAGAGGTAATGAAGAGTTGACTGTCAGTAGGGAAAAGGGATCAGCCAAAGGGATGTGGTTTGTCTATAAAGACGTAACAAAAGTCAGCAGTTATATTTAGTAAAACTACAGGCCTGGGGGAGAGCAGTGTGCTGTCTATTAATGTTCTGAGGTATAAAAACACACAACATTCTTGAGGGGGTTCGAGCATGGAACTGCATAGATGATCTGGCCATAGCCAGTGCTGGATAGACTGAAATCCGGATCTTTATCCCGAAATTAACTTTGATGGATCAATTCATCAGGCCCACTGTGAAAAGTTTCACTGATAGAGAACATGCAGAATGCAAAGGATGTGTTGGACTTTGTTCCTGCGCTCAAGGATCTCGGGGAGAATAGAGTTGTGAGACCACTGGGAACTCTTTGCCGTCTAAACCACAAACCAAAAATTCAGCTGCTTATCAGGACCCAGCAGGTGATGTAGCAGAGGAAACCCCAGTAGTTACAAGAGGAAGAGATGCATGGATGCAATATCAACGGTGTTTGGCCTTAATAAGGAAACAGAGGGAGTGGTAAAGAGAGGCGCACAGAGCACGCGTCCTGTTGAAGGGCCAGGAACCTCCGCTCAGCCCCCAACTTGCCCAGCGAGAGTGCAGGCCTATGATTATCAGGTCTTCCAGTTGGTCAAAAGAAATAAGACATCCAGATGTTTATATAGAATGTCTCACTTTTCATAGGTTCTCAATTAATTAAAAACAATTGCAAAATAGGGTCTGTAGCTCTCTTTGTGATCTTTGCAAACGTGGTGGTGAGTGGAAAGCTGGGGGGCTCCAAACGAAGAGAGCGGTGAGGGGTGAGCTTGGCATCCTGGGACTGAAGGTTGGCCCTCTGAAAGGCAGGGGGACGGGTCCCCAGCTGGCTCTGGGGGAGGACGATGCAGAGGTTCATGGTCCCTGCCTACTCCCCTAGCCCGAGTGCCGGCTCTGCTGGATCGGCTTCCCCTTCTCGATGCCCCCTTAAGGGAGGGGTGGGGGCAGGTGGACGAGGGTCTTTCCTTGTTCGTTTCTTACCAAACAATCTTGAATTGTTAAAGTGATGCCAGACGAAATTTCCTCACATGTGGAAAACACAAAGTAAAAAGGAAGAACTCCTCTCCCCTCCCCCCAGTCACTTCCATTTCTGTTTCTTTCTTTTTTTTTTTTTTTTTAATGTTTTTAATTAATTTTGAGAGACAGAGAGAGACAGTGTGAGTAGGGGAGGGTCAAAGAGAGAGGGACACACAGAATCCGAAGCAGGCTCCAGGCTCTGAGCTGTCAGCACAGAGCTCAACATGGGGCTCGAACCCACGAACTGTGAGATCATGACCTGAGCCAAAGTCGTATGCTTAACCGACTGAGACACCCAGGCGCCCCCATTTCCCTTTCTAAGAAGTAATCACTGATAACATGTTTTTGTGTGTATCATTCCAGAAATTTGCTAACATATATGCAATATGCACAATTCCTTTTTTCCCCAGGAGTCGGAGGAAAGATGCCATTGGCCTTTGAACGAACAGTGTGGTCCCACCTCTGTGCCCTTCATCTCCTCCTCTTCCTGTCCCCTCGCCTCCTTGCACTAACGCCTTGAAAGACTGTGTAGTGGTAAAGGGCGCAGGTCCGAGTCAGACTTTCTGGCGGCACATCCACTCTACCATTTGCTAACTCTGATTCTAGCTGAGTTCCTCAACATTTTCATGCCATGGTTTTCTCATCTGTAAAAGGAGATTAAAAACAGAATCTAAGTGTAACAGGAGAAACCTAACAGAGGACTATGGGGAGGGGAAGGGAGGAAAAAGTTAGGGAGAGGGAGAGAGGCAAATCATGAGAGACTCTTGAATACTGAGAACAAACTGAGGGCTGAAGAGGGAGAGGAGAAGGGGAAGAGGGGTGATGGGCAGGGAGGAGGGCACTTGTGGGGAAGAGCACTGGGTGTTGTATGGAAACCAACTTGACAATAAACTATATATATATAAAGCAGAATCTATCTCAAAGGGTTGTTATGAGGAGTAAAATATGTTAAACTATATAAAGGGCTTGGGGCAGGATTTGGCACAAAGCAAGTGGTGTATAAGTGGGCGCCTGGGCAGCTCAGTCAGTTGAGCATCCAACTTCGGCTCAGGTCATGATCTCGCAGTTCACAAGTTTGAGCCCCGCGTTGGGCTCTGTGCTGACGGCTCAAAGCCTGGAGCCTGTTCAGATTCTGTGTCTCCCTCTCTCTCTGCTCCCTGCCCCATCCTCTGTCTCTCTGTCTCTCTCTCAAAAATAAATAAAACATTAAGATGGGCGCATTAAAAAAATAAGTAAACGCTTACCATTAGTATTATTCTCAAAAGTCTGGCGCTTGATTCCTCCCTACTAGGACACCTTCCTCAATTACCCCTAACCCTTGCTTCTCGGCTCCCCTCCAGTTTTTACCCCTTTTAGTGCTAATTCCGCCACTTAATTTGGCACCAGTTATGCGGCCTCATATTGTCTCACCGTCTGTCATGTGCGGACGTGTCCTGCCATCTTGTCAAGGCCAAGGCCACGCCTCTTCTTTGTGTCTCTGAAGAGGCACTGCCGGAAGGAGCGGGGGCAGGGACCCAGGTGCCGGGGCCTCCACGCCTCTGTCCTGCTCTGCCCCCGTCACGGAGACGGGTGAGCAGGGACCTGGGACCCGGCGGCCCCTCTCTTCCAGGGCCTGAGGCGGGAGGGAGATGCAGGGCTTCTCTTGTTTTGAGCTGCCCTTTTCATGCCCCACAAGGTGCCCTGCCAAACTTCAGAGCAAACAGTTTTAGAAACTCTTCCCTAGCACCAGGGCCCTCGGGGCGGCCCTGCTCGGCACTTCTCCTGTCCCCAGGGAGCTCCTGAGCTCATCTCAGTAAAACTTTAATGCCTGGAAGTCAATTAGAGTGGAGAATTCTCTTGTAATCAAGAGGCGATGCTTTTATTGGAAAGGTGCGAACTAGAGGGGAAGGACGGCGGCTGCGTGAGGCTCTTAAGCTAATGGCTTGGGCTGGGAACGTTGTTTGGACCAAGTCAAGCTGTGTCTCCCAGGCATCAGG
>NC_043704.1:152853426-152890425 GCF_006229205.1 Suricata suricatta
AGGAACTGAGGTTCAGAGAGGTGAATACAGCACTGGACGCGGAACCCTAGCTCATCCACCTCTTCCCAGAGAGCACACCTGGCTGGAGTGAGGAGTTTGAATGAGGAGGGGGGACGCCTTGCTCTGTCTAAGCCCATCCTCCAAAAGAGGCACCATCTTGTCTGTTCAGAGAGTTCTGGGGAGCTGTTCAAAGAAGTCGTGTGACACATTTGACTTAAGCATCAGTGGACAGACGCACGGCCTGTCTGCGTCTATTCCGGCTTCTGCTGTGTAACAAGTCACCCCAGAACTAACGGTCTCGCAACAACCATTATATTGTATTCACAGCTTGTGTGGCTCAGGAACCCGACGGGCAGCCGTGGGGACGGCGTGCTCTTCCTGGGGCATCAGCTGGGAACTTAACAGCGAGGGTCCCTTGACAGCTGGGGATAGAGTCTCCTAAGGGTCCAACTGGCTGGATGTCCAGGGTTGCTCATCAATGGCTGGCAGTTGACGTTGGCTGTCATCTGGGGGCTCAGCTGGTGCCATTGATTAGAGCAGCACATGTGGCCCCTGTCGCATGGTAGTCTCAAGCTACTTGGTGCTCTTATGTGGGGGCTGACTTTCCCCAAAGTAAGCCTCCTGGGAGCACTTAGCTCCTTTTATGACCTAGCATCACTTCTGACCCAGTCTATTGATCGAAACAGTCATAAGGCTGCTCACCATTCAATAATGCCAAAGAACATACAGCCATTGTTTTAAAAAAATGGCCATTGTCCTGTTCTTTATGTCATTATTCCTTTATTTATCTTTTTATAACCCCACTGATTCCTAATTACTTTAGAAATTGTAGCTGGAGTCAGCAGGTGCTGAAATCCTGCCTCTGCCACTCACTGTTTGTGGGACCTTGGACGATTTACCTAACCCCCATCCAAATTTCTGTTTTCTCATTTACAAAATCATTTATTATAAAACAAACTTTTAGATATCTTTAAAATGTAGCTATCCTAAAAGACTCTGGGCAGGAATATCAGAAAGGATTGGAACATCCCCAAATTCGTGTATGATTCTCGTTGGGCAGATGCTTGGTCACAACGGAGAAATGGGTAGAGGGCCTTGAGAGCAATCGTGGGGAAATGGAGCAGCGCTGGACAGAGGGGAGGGGCACGTGTGGGACCACCTGGGACAGAGAGAGACTGGAAGCTGGTCCGAGAGGGCAGGTGTGGGCCACAGGGCTGTCACTGCTGCCCAAGACCCAAAGAGCATTGTAAGGAAGGGGGATGGGGTAGTCCAGAAATTTTGATGACGGAGACCACAGGACATGTGGTCCCACCTGCCCAGCGAGGTGGGAAGCTGAAATTGCTTAGGCTCAGAGAGTGAGAGATGGATCATCAGTAGAGGAAGGGGGAGTATTTCTCCTTCAGGGTCCTGTGTGGATAAGCCCAGGGCTGGAGGGGGCACAGAGGGAGACTGGCAGATGAATGTCAATGGCAGGCATCAAAGCTATGGACTCAGCAGAAGTAACAGGTAGGCAGGGGTGGCTTGGTGTGTGTGCAACCTTGTGCAGCCACACAGAGCCCTGCACTTAGAAGGGCCTTGCACTTGGTTTAATGCTCTGCTGTCACCATTTTGAAATGCTTAATAATTTATGAACAAGGAACCTCACAGCTCCATTTGCACTGGGCGCTGCAAATTATAAACTTGGTCCTGTAGGCAGGGCAGCTTGACTGTTGCCTTCAGGCTTAATCTGAGGCTCAGCTGCAGAATTTGTGCCTAGATCCCTCATGGGATAGCAAAGTGAAGGCATGTGCTTCTGTGGATGGAGGCTGGACAGGAGGACAGAGTGGGAAAATGTCCTGCTCCTGGAGAAGACCAGCCTCCAGTCCAGACCAAGATAGGCTTGGTCTTTTGTTAAGAGAACTCTTCCTTAAGGCCTGTCCTGGGGCAGGAGAGCAGCTGGGCTCTCTGAGAGAACAGAGGTGGGTGTTCACAGAGCCGGTCTTTGCATTTTTAAGGTAAGACTCCGTAAATCAGATCAGTTAGCATTCAGGAAAGTGTCAGCGCCCGGGGTGGCTTTGATCGTTTTCCCAAGTTGACCATCTTGGGGCTGAAGTTACAGCCTTCAGATCACAGGGGTGGGGAGCTTCCTCCTTCCCGTGCAGCCTGCTCGTAGGAGACAACTCTTGGTCTCAGAGTGCTGTGGGGAGATTAATACTTTCCTCAATATTCAACCTGCATTCCCTGGGGGAGTCTGACCTCTGAGAAGTTTCAGGCACTGGGAGAGATCCTGTCACCTGTGGCAGAAGGCATAAACTAGGAACATGGGCCCGGCATGCCTGTGCCTTTAGCCAGCCCTGTAAGGTGACAGGGACGCCTGTAAAAGAAGACAGGAGTGTGTGTGTGGCGGGGGGTGGGGTGGGGTGGGGTGGGGGGGGTGTTGTGCATCACAACACTGACCAGGAGCCTTAGTTGATTTCTTTCACATCTTCAGCTCCAGGTCTCCCCTTCCTTCCGCAGACACGGTCACCTCCATGTATGATGATTCATGAGCTTTGTGGGCCCCTCTGTGCGTTCTGAAGTCCAAGCAGGAATACACAAGGCTTTTGACAAGTAGGGTTTTGTGCCTCTTCGTGGGGAACACCTGGCCCCACTCAAGTCCATTTTCACACGTCTGGAATCACTCCCGTTGACTCGTTGGTATCTCTAGAATCTGCTCTAACCCTGTTCTCCAGGTCCCTTCTGCAGGGTGGGCCCCTCGACACCCTGACTGCTCTGTCTGCTCTTGTGTTTTGGCGTCTGTGGGAGCCAGTCACCAAGATGGCCCCTAGAGCTTTTCGCCCCTCTCACGCTGAGTAGGGCTGACCTGTGTAACCACCAGGGCACTGACTGCGGAGGCTGGGCCATCAGAGATCACACATCCCTCTCCTGAGTAAGGCGGCTGTCATGTTTCAAGGACACTCAGGAGACTGCGGAAAGGTCTAGGCAGTGAATGATGGACGTTGCCTGCCAATGGCCAGCACTACCTGCCGGCCGTGAGCGAGCCACCTGCGAAGCACATCCCCTGACCCCAGCGAAGACTGCGGCCCCAACCAACAGCTGGGCTGCAGCCTCATGAGACAGCCTGAGTCAGAAGCACCCAGGGGGCCACTCTTGAATTCTTGACTCACAGAAACAGTGAGATCATGACAGTTTATTGTTATTGTGAGCCACCAAATGTTGTGGTCATTGTTCGGTAGCTAGATGACTAATACAGTAAGTCTCTCTCCCACTGTTTCCACCATCCCAGCAAATGGTTCAGTCCAAAATCAAAGAGTAAACCTTGATTCTTTTCTTCCCTTCACACGCCACATCAACAAGTTCTTTAAGGCAACTTTTCCTTAAAACCTTATCACACGTATGTCCACTCTCCTCTGCCTCCACTACCCTGACTTGCACCAACCCCACATTCACCAATTCCTGGATTCCCAAAATCGCGTCCTCGCTGGCCTTCCTGTTTCGACACTTGTCTTCCACAGGAAGTTCTCAAGACAACCAGCCAGAAAGTTGTTTTGTTTTGATTTGTTTTAAAATCAGAATAGGCCACGTGTTCCAAGCCCTCCAGGGGCTCTTCCCACATCATAAGACCCCAACCTCTCACCGCAGCCTTGAGATGCTCCGGGATCCAGCGCTGCTGGCCTGGCTCTCCGCCTCATCTCCTCCCACTCTCTTGCTCACTTACTTGGCTCTAGCCACAATGGCCTCCTTGCTGCTCCTTCATGACGTTCCCGCCTCAAGGTCTTCGCATTTTCTCTTGCCTTCCCAGAATGCTCCTTTCCCAATCCCTTGCCTGCCTTGTTCACACAGTTTATTGAAGGATCGGCAGAAATCTTACCTCCTTAGAAAGGTCTTTCCTGATGACTCGATATCCCCATCTACTCCGTTACCCTCACTGGTGAGGTACCCTATTAAAGCCACCGTTCTCGAGTTGCAAGCAACAGAAACCAAATCTTTCCCATTTAAACGAGAACAGCAACTTCGGGAAGCCAGGGGGAGCACAATTTGATTGAAGGCAGTGTTGAAGGGCCAGGAAGAGGCAGGCACTGGGCAGCTCTGAACAGGTAGCTGGTGAAGAGAGCGCCCGCGGAGGCCTCAGTTGGAGAATGAGTAAACCCGACTGGGGAATGTGGTTAGAGAGAGCTGCAGGTGAGAAGGACCCTATGACCAAGGTCACACGGCAAGGCCGCTCCAGGATTCCTCCTTTGGCCTGGCGGTTGAGGTTGGGGAAGGGAAGGTTTAGCCCAAAGCGATTGGACTAAAAGGAATTAGAAACGTGCCAAGCAGGACTTCATTTTACGCCATTCTAATCCTGGGAGCAGCCCAGTGAGCTGGTCGTTACCTGCGCCAGAAGCCCATTTGGAAAGAGAGCAATGGAAAAAGCACACGGACTTGAAGGATTTATAATGCGTAAACTCATCTCTAAGTAGGTTCTGTTTCTAACTTCCTGGTGGGTGAAACCCAATACAGGCTAGCTTAAGCAGAAAGGGGTTTTTGTTTTTAATAGAGATTTATCATTCTTTTATGAACCCACAGGTCTCTTACGACGGCCTAAGGAGTTAGGGCCAGAAACTTTAGAGTTTTTGGCAGCCCATAGGGTCCTTACTCTGCTTCTCACAGCCTCCCTATGAGATAGGGGCTATTATTAATTCATAGTTGAGGGAGCTGAGGCATAGAGAGGTTGAATAACTTGCCTTAGTGTCACACCGTGCCTTGCCTCCAGGATGGAAGGGTCCTCCATCCTGGCACAAGTGCCTGGGGGCTTCACAATGTCCTCGCTCATCCCTCCGCCCTTTCTTTTCCCCATACACACGAGACTCAAGCTTCTGGCTCAGGGGCAGGCAGGCTGCAGAGGACCCAGTGTCCATTGAAACGCCACTTCACGGGGCCGCGTAGTGCTCGCCCTCAGTCCCCAGGGCCTGGCACCTCGAAGTCCTTGAATGGGCGAGCCCAACATCCCGCACCCTCTGTCCGAGGCCTGAGTGTCGAGGAATGGCCTCATCACTCTGGGCAGGGTGACACGGAGCAAAGAACATCAACTCTCAGGGGCAGAGGGAGGGACCATTGAGACCGTTGAGCCCAGGGGCCACAAGCGTACCTGCTGCAGGAACCATTCTGGTGCCATAGATAAAACCAGCAGGATGACAGGAGTGTGATGGTGTGGCCAACGGCCTCGTTTAAAACAGCCCAGCTTCTGCTCAGCTCTGGCTTCTCCTGCCAGGTGGGGCTGGTGCCCGACATCGTCAGACTTCCTGATTTTTTTTTCAGAGGAATCAGAAATTTTCTTCTCCTACTTCATGAGATCGTTGTGACAGTTAAATGAAATAACTGCATAGAAGGTGCTTGGAAATGCGTATCTGGCATCTGGAGGCAGCTCTCACTAAGTGTCGGGTGCCATTATTATTCTAGCACTTCACAGATGTGGAAGCCAAGGCCTAGAATGGGGCCCCCCGAGATTACAATTAATGGGTAGATGTTACACGACAGCCCAGGCTCCTGCTGGACCAGGGCCCTCCTTCCCGGCCGCCCCCTCCTGCCATCACCCCTTTCCTGAGCCGTCAACGTCTTTATTACATAGTGTGACACATTTCAGGTAACTACCTAATGCTTTGCTGTACCACGTCTCATGCAGTATTTCTGCTGATTGCCTACTTTCACAGAAATCTCTTTCCCTTAATAAATGAAACCGTTCCTTTAGCTTATTCCAGTAGAACATTCCATAGGGTTCTTTTATGTCCCTTTAGGTTATACAGGAGTAGCAACTTGAAAGTAGCTCCGCACCCAGCTTGCTTAGCGCCGTGGGGCTGTGTTCTGTACACTCAGACTGTTCCATTTAAGCCAGAGGCTCACCTACTGTTTCACCAGGGCCCATTAGATCATTAAGAAAAGTGGCGCTTAGCCGGCCGGGCTGATCTGTGAACTTTGGTGAGAGGAAAGCTCATTTCCTCTCGCTCTGTGGAAAGTGCCTTCCTACTCACTAAAAGTTCCGGGAATTCTGCACCCCGAGCTGGTCCGGGTGTGGTCCCCACGGAACAGGGAGCAGGACTCTGGTTCCTCAGTTTTCTGGCCCTCGGTCACAGCTCCAAATAGGAGTTGGCCCCATTCTCTGTGTCTGTCTTACACTCATTGGGAGTCAAGGCCGTCTCACTTTGCACTGTGTCAGATTCATCCCACTCAGAAAGTCTGAGACCAAGTGCGGTCACTTCCCATCCCTCGAATTTTTTGAACTGGACTTGTCCTGTTGTTTGCCCTGTTGCTAGCCTCCGTCTTTGCCCTAGGATGGCCGCTCTGGCACTTGACCTCAAAAGTGTGCCCTAAGTTGGACAGCCTGCTGCCCTTTCCCAAGACCGTGAGGAAGAGTGCAGAAATAGAGACTCAAGGCTGATCCCTAAAGCCACCCCCATAGGTTTTCAGTTCTTCTCGGCTGACAGAGCTCCATTCACATTGGAGCTGACCCAAAGCCATTTTCCAGGTCTCTTTTCCTGAACTACCTCTTGGAAACGTAATTAAGGTGAAAGGGGAGACAGTTTCACCCTTGCGTTTGTCTGTCAGGTCAGGAAGTGACATCCCCAGGTAGTAAGAATTTTCCTAATAGAGGGGAAGTCCAACTCTAGAGAAGGCTTGTAAACACATGATTGATCTGAGATTAGGGTCTTTCCGAGTGAGGAAGATATGGAGTCACATCGAATAAACCGTAGCCTTAGCAACGGCGCCGTGGTGATGACAGATGTGAGCAGGAGGATGGGAGTCCACTCGGAGGGTAGACTAGGGCCGGTGGGAGAAAGCCAGTGTCAAGGTTTCTTCAGCTGCCGCCTAGACAGGGAGGCGCTGTGTCTGGTGTCTGGTGACCCTCTCTCTGGGCTTCAGGCACACCGGTTCTCCGCTACATCAGACATGTCAGGCCCTGTGTCGTTTTCGTTATAACACAAAAAATTATGTCTACAACTGTCTGGTCCCCTTCGGCTCGCTTCCAGCCCCAGGGAGGGAGCGTCTGGTTACTAATTTGGCTTGCGTGGAATCCCGATGCCGGGAAAGGGCTGCCCAGGGTAGCAGTCACAACTGTGTTATTAATAAACGAAATGCTTCTGCCGCATCAGAGCTCAGGACCACCATCTGGGTCTGACCGGACTCTGCCGTGGGCTCCTCTCTGCCTGACACCACCGCCTGCTAGAAACTCTACCCAAATCTCTCCTGGGCTCACATGCGCCGGAAGCCTGGTCACACGAGAGCCCCTGTCACACGTCTTCATGCTGTCCTACCTTTCCAGTGGTGTTCATTTACCATCTGCGTGGTGTGGACTTGGGGGGTCCGTGAAGAGTGCTGTGCCCCGGTCCCCGCAGGGACAGCGGCTGTGGTGACCCCTTGCCCCCACTAATGGCTGACGTCGCCCGGCCAGGGCTGCCTGCACTGAGTGGTTCTGGGTCTTTCACTGTGCTCTTCGCCCATTAACTTCCCTTCCTGGAAAGATGTTTTAAAAACCACTTTGCCTCTGGGAACGAGCCCCTTCTTTCCTCCATTCTTCTGAGTGCAGTGCGCCATTGTTTTCCCGGGATCCACGTGAAATTAAACGGTTCTATTCTTTCAAGGTGAATTGGTCATTTTTTTTTTCCACTCAAAGAAAGCAGAAAGAGATGCTTTCATTCACATCCATGGAGTTGTGCGGGGAAGGATGCCTGCCCCCAGCACTTGGGTGCCCTGAGCCGCCAGGGCTGCCTGTGACTCTGAGCGTCCCCTCAGGTGTGGCTCTGACTCACCCACGGCCCCTTCTGCCCGGTCCTCAGTGCTGGGCACTGCAGCGCGCGTGCTGTGCGCTGTGGGCTGGCCGCAGGCCTGGGCTCAGTCTTGGGTGGCCTCAGAACAGCGTTCTCCCCTGGGCGGCACAGTGGCCGGCTGCGAGTTTGGGGCTGTGCTGAAGAGGGCCTTCAATGTTCACCGGGGAGGTTTAGAGGAGGTCTTGGAGACTATTAGTTTTCAGCTAAGAGATGGTCTGCTCAGCTACGGATTTTTGAGTGTGTAGGGAATCAGTTAGAGAGGCTGGGACGGGAGGGACACATTGTAGGGGTCCAGGTGCCAGAGGCTGAGGGCATGCATTAGAGGTCGGCAGTGGAGGTGGGGAAACCAAGTCGGAAGATTCTGTAGAGGAGCGCCCTGCAGACTTGGCAGTGAATGGTTTTGGGAAGGGTGAGGTGGGTGACATTTAGAGGTTCAGGGAAGGCCATTTTAAACTGTATAGTTAGTTATGTGTTTATTTCACCCATGAAAGCCCCTGCCTGTCATGTGAGTGACCTGGTGCAGGCCTGTGGAAGACGGACATGGAAATGGCAGTATCTGGAGGACCCAGAAGGTTCCGAAAGCTCTGACTCTCAAAACCTGTGAGCAACACGCCACGCTCTGCCTCCGTGACCCCAGAAGGCGGTGGTGGCCTTACAGATGGGAGCTTGAGGTATCTTCCGTGTCTCATGGTCAAATCGGAAACACAGATGCTGAAGGGGCCACAGAGACGTCCCTTCTATACCCACAGGAATCACAGGGATCTCCAAGGCCCAGGAATCATTCAGTCATTCAGCCAGTCATTCATTCAGCAAATATCATTAAGTGCCTGTGCTTGATTCTGCAAATTCAGTGGTGAGCAAAACCTACAGTGTGCGCACCTCTGGTGGAATTCACATAATCCCGAGGAAAAGACCGATGTTAGTGGACAGATGGAAAAGTGTGGCCGATGGGGTGCCTGAGTGGCTCAGGTCATGATCTCACAGTCTGTGAGTTGGAGCCCCGTGTCGGGCTCTGTGCTGACAGCTCGGAGCCTGGAGCTGCTTCCGGTTCTGTGTCTCCCTCTTTCTCTGCACCTCCCCGCCTTTTTAAATTTTCTAATATTTATTTTTTTCACCTGCAAACTGTAGCAAAACAGGATCAGCTTTATTATGCAGACAGGTACCCCTCTACATGTTTGAAGGATTTAGGGATGTTCGAATAGAAGAGCTCTTTAGAAAGGAAAAATTTAGAAGTAATACTCTCTCTCAAAAATAAATAAACATTAAAAACTTTTTTAAAAAGGAAAAGAAAAGTGTGTCTAGCAGAAGTGCTGAGGAGAGACCTGCTCAGAGGCCTGAGAACAGGGGGTTTGGGTCACTCAGGGAGGGCTGTGAAGGTTTTCCCTGGGAAATAGTTTACACTGGTATCTGAAAGGCAGGAAAGATTTTTTTTTGTAGTTTCCTTTTCTTTTTAAAGTTTATTTATTGAGGGGGGGGCGGAATGTGTGCGCATGTGCCCACAAGTTGGGGAGCGGCAGAGAGACAGGGAGAGGGAATCCCAAGCAGGCTCCACGCTGTCAGCACAGAGCCTGATGCAGGGCTCAAATTCACCATCTACCAGATCAAGACCTGAGCTGAGATCATGACCTGAGCTGAAATCATAAGTCTGACACTTAGCCAACTGCACCACACAGGCACCCCAAGGCCTGAAGGAGTTCAAGTAAGCTAAGAGAGTGGGGAAGAGTGTTCTGAGTGGGGGAACAGCATGTGCGAATACCCTGTGGCTTCAGGAGGCATGACAAACACTGAGAACAGAAAGCAAACTGCTGTGACCAGAGTGGAAAGGGCAGGAGAAGAATGAAGGGATTCAAGGCAGGAGGGCAGGCTAGGCCTCATGTTACCTTCATGGTATTGTTATTCAGGATTACTTTCTATTTATGGCAAGTGTTATTAGTTTTTTTTAGAAGAACATACTGAAGATTAAAGTTTGGCTTGATTTAAATAAAAATGGTAAGCGAATAGTTAGGTAGTAAACAGAACTGGCAAACATGGCGACTGCAGCTCAGAGACCATACTAGTGGAACTGAGGAAACAGACCTGGCTTGAAATTCTGGCCCCCCACTGCTAGCTCTGTGACCTTGGCTCTCGAGCAGCAGTTTTCTTGTCTGTAAAACATGCATGGTCATACCTGTTCACGTGGTGCTTGTGATGAGTAATGAAAGATTGTAGAAGGTTCTAGCAGTGCTTGGCCCATCACAGGTAATCAGGGAATGTTCATCTCAGGAGAAGAGAGTTTCCTGGAAGCATCAAGGACAGTGATGTTGGTGGAGAGAGGCTGCGGCGTGTTTGACTGTGCAAACACTCCTGTCTGCAGGCGATGCAGATTGATGTTAGATGGGAGCAAGAGGAGGGAGTCTGGAGAGACAGCAACACTTGACCTAGGCCTTCACAAATGGCCCACCTGCCTACTAACCAATATGTAGGGAGAAAAAGCATGCGTTCCAAGTGTAAATTACCAGAGTGATCTGAAGTGCAGAGATGGGAACTCATCGGCAGGTTTGGGGGCAATGGAGATGGTCCAATCGGAGTCAGCTACGAAGGGGGTCAGGACAGGCCAGCGAGGGCGGGGCCGCAGGGTGCAGTCGGGGCCGTCTGCAGGGTGGACCGCTGTGAGCAGAATGAGACAGCGGCAAACAGGGGTAATGGCTGACGTTTGCCGAGTGCTTGTGGTACGTCACACAATGTTCGAAATGCTTTTCACACACTAAGTCTTCATTCTCATATCAACCTGATGCCTCACGTGAGTCACTGTCTTCTGTTTTTCACAGATGAAGAAACCGAGACATGGAGAGTTTAAGTGCCATGCTCAGGGTTGTGTAACTCTAATTCAGTAGCTAACGGGGGTCCTCCGGGCCATCTGAGCCCTTGTGGTCTCAGGCGTGGTGGTGCGCTGGGCAGATGGAGGGGAGGAGGGACAGAAGCGGGCTGGCCCGGGAAGAAACCAGACCAGCACTTCACACAAACTCTGAGAGCTGGACTAGCCTGCTGGAAATTCACTGTGAAGCGCAAACCTACTGTTCAGTTTCTTTGTTTTGAGTACTCCGCAATAGTAATGTCGTTCATGTCATTTTCTTTTTCTTTCTTTTTTTTAGCAAGAGGCACGTGGATCCAAACTCACCATAAGATTAAGAGGCTCTGCAGGGAGGCTTTTGGAGGGTCTGCTTCTCAACCCTAGTTAGGAACCACTGCTCCCGAGTGATCTGCATCCGAGCCGTGCTGGCTATTGAATTGTTTCTCCGGTAACTTCTAGTTCTACATGTAGTGATAAGTCACTACCTTCTGAGGAGGAAGGCTCCTCTGGGTTTGGAAAGAGGGCCTGGAGAAAACAGAGCTGCTCAGAACAGGCAGCAGGGGGAACTGGGGACCCCGGTTGCCAAAAAGCGGGGCAGGGTGGAGGGAGAAAGACTAGGCCAGTGAGGCCACCGGAGGCACGGGGCTTGGAGAGGGGACCAAAGAACCGTAAAAACTTGGATTTGAGAAGGTTTGTGTTTCTGTAGCGTACAGGCCCCCTACCGTCTCCTACGACCTTCAGCAATGTCCCCTGCACGCCCAAATGCCTCCTGTGGGGTGTAAGTGGATGCTTCGAGGTTGTAAAAACTGAGAAACCGTGCTCATCAACATGGGAGCTTGGTTTGTGACAGTATGTGCGTTTTGTTGGTTCACTTTCAGTATTTCTGTTTCCTTATGTTTTAATCATGTCTCAAAACGCGCCTACACCTGGATTTTTAATTTTAAATCTAATATCACAACATTGTTTGAGATGAGAGCGCTCTGTTTACCTTTAGAGTGATTATTGGTATACTGAGATACACGTCTACTGCGTTGTTGTTTTCTTTTTATACTGCACTGTTTTCTAATTTGTTAAGATAATCTCTGCTCTTTTTTCTTTTTTAAAAACTTGTGGTGAAACACACATATCATAACATTTACCTTTAGCTGTTTTAGGTATATAGTTCAAGTGTTAAGTACATTCGCATCATCGAGATCAAATCCCCATAACCCTGTTCATCTTGCAAAACTGAAACTCTAAATCCATTAAACAACGACCCCTCCCCCACTCCCTCGAGCCCCTGGCAAGTGCTCTTCTACTTTCTGTACGAATTCACCAGTTCAGGTTCCCTACGGATGCGGGATCTTTTTCTGGCTGGCGAGTCTCACTTAGCATAACGTCCAGCAATCTCCTCCTTGCTTTCTTCTTTTTTTTATTATAATTTTTTTCTCAACTTGTTTAGAAGTTATGTACTCTGTGTCTATTTCTTTTTTAAACTTTTATTTCTTCCAGTCCTCTCTAAACCCAACACGAGGCGTCAGCCCACGACCCCAAATTGCACACTGACTGAGCCAGAGTCTGTCTCTTAGCCGATTATGTTAACACGCCTCACTAGTTTAAAGTTGATGAACATTTTAATCCTACTGAATTAGACGGTCCCAGGATCTGAGTATGCTATAATCCTTCTCTCTGTTATTCAGTGTTTTATTTCTAGCCTACCTTCACCCCTCAAATTAAGCATTATTATTAATGTTAATATTATTATTAATTTTTAAAGTCAGCATTTGTTTAGCTTTACCCACATATTAACATATTTTTACTGAATATCCTTTCATGTGTCCCATACTTTCCATCTGAGAACGTTTTCCTTGAGCTTGAGGTGTTGTGGTAGGACTCCCTCTGTAAGGAGAGAAAAAAAATGAAACAAAACAAAACAACTCAAGACAGGCTGGCTATGGGCTTAGGTGACACCTCCCATGACCTTGTCACATGAGAGCACTTAATCAGACTGCACGTCTGTGTCTTACCGTTTATGGGAGACAAAGAAATAGTAAGTGTGTAAAAAAACGACACCACGTGCAGCTCAGGGCTCAGTTCTTCCGGTACGAACCCAACTGAGCAGCGCCGGCACGAATAAAATTGCTTCCTGGACAGAAAAACCTTAGTGTCACGACTCTCTGTGAGAGAATCCTGCTACAGCATGCTTTTAGAGAGGATCTTTTGTTGATAAACTTTTCTTAGTTTTTGTCCAAAATTGTCTAGAGTTCTTTTCTTTTCTTTTTTTTTTTTAACATTTATTTATTTTTGAGAGGCAGAGAGAGGCAGATCATGAGCAGGGGAGGCGGCAGAGAGAAAGGGACACAAAGAATCTAAAGCAGGCTCCAGGCTCTAAGCTGTCAGCATGGAGTCTGATGCGGGGCTCGAACCCATGAACTGTGAGATCATGACCTGAGCCCAAGTTGGACACTCAACGGACTGAGCCACCCAGGTGCCCCTAAAATTGTCTATATTTCACTGTTGTTCTTGAAAGATAGTTTTGTCAACATGGAATTTTAGGTTTACCTTTTTTTCCTCTGTCATTTCATTGGGCGTTTTATTCTGTTCCTTCCTGGATTATTTTATTGCTGTTACGATGTTAGCCATCAATTAAATTACCATCCGTTGGTACATGATCTGTCTTTTCTCCATAGAACCTTTTAGAATCTAGTTACTTTTGATGTTCTAAAAATTTTTTTAATTAAAAAAATGTTTCCCTTCTTTGGGTTTATTGAGTTTCTTGGACTTAAAGATTGATGTTTTCTAACGTTTCTGGGAATTTCTCCCAATTACACTTTGAATGTTCTTTTCTTCATTCTCTCTATTGTTTCCCTTTGGAACTTCAGTTTGAACTTCTGTTAGGCTTACTCGGTCTTCGATGTCTCCTAACCCCTCTTACTAATTTTACATCCTGTGCTGCAGTTTGGTCTAACTTCCTTATATTTATCTTCCAGTTTAAAAATGCTCTCTTTATATGTGTCTGATCTGCTGTTTTACTTGTGTGCTGCTTTTCTAATTGCAGTTACTAAATATTTTACGTTCTAGACTTTTTTGTTTCATTTTAATATTTGCCGAGATCATTATTTACAGTCCCTTGCTCCCTCATATTTTTAAGGTTTTTGAAATCAGTTCCTAAATTTTCTGTCAGATAATTCTACAACCTAACATCTTTGTTCTCTCTACTGCTCTGACTAGTTCTCACTCTTGGTGACTTATTTCCTTCCATGTTTTGTAATTTTGATTCCGAACTGCTGAGTTTTATTGAAACATTATTGTGGGAATTTCTTGAGGCCCTGGATCACAGTGGAATTTCTCTTGAAAGGATTTGTGTTTGCTTCTTCCAGACTCCTTCTAGAGGCAGATTTTATTTCTCGTTTACTATGCACTGTGGCTGTAAGCACTTTGATGTCTCCACCTTAGCAGTGGACTGTTCTGACATCCCCCACTTTAGATGAGCCCTAGGCTTTCTGTCCTGTCCCACGCCCTGTGCAGTCATCTGTGGGATGCATAAGGTCTCCGAGGCTCGGCAGAGGTGTTTTAGGTAAGAGCTCGTTCCAACACTCCTTTCTGTCCGAGGGTTTCTGTTTTGTCTTTATCCGTAGGAACCTCAGAGCTTTTTAAATATTTTAATTTTTCATCCTTTGTTCCTTTATTCAGTATATTAGTTGTTTCAAATGCAAGAAATTTTCAAGGTATCTAACTCTCCACACGAACAGAAATGTTGCTCCAGGGTCTCCTCTAAGCTTCACATTTTCTAATACAAAACCCACTGTTCTATATTCTGTGCTTTGTTAACATTTTAATTCTGAGATGTGTGCGTGTGTGCGCGCGTGTGTGTATAATTATTTTTTTACAGTACTGACTCCTGACTGTAAGGAGAGTCTGTGAGCCTCTAATTAACAGTCTTGTGAAAAATCTTTTTCTCCTGAGATAACGTTTATTTACGCAAAAGCTTCATGAAAGGAGTATAGCAATTAAAAACCTTTTCTTGTGATAAAACTGATAGTCTTTAAACATAAGATTAAATACAAATTTAAATTCAGGTTTAGGAAAAGGGACCTGGTCTTCAACTTCTACTTATAACCCTCGTTTTTTTACTTCTGTAAGAGAAATGTCTCTTGATAGTATTTGTTAAACTGTCTTGGAGACAGGGGGCCTTAAACGTTTGGGCGCCGTCTCCCATATCACGTACCTATAACTCTCCAAGCTTGCTAATTAACTGTCGTGTAGACATTACTGTGAGATTCTAATCTGAAACAGTGCTATACGTTTCGAAGCTCCTTTCTTTGCTGATGTTATTATCAGGCTAGCTTTGCCTGCTTCTTCTCCCTTTGGCCACAGGATTGTCAATAAAATCCCAGACTCTAACAGATTCTGTGTCTTAAATTAAATGTTAGGAAGGTTATTTTTTTTCTAGGCAGCCCACAATGAGTTCAGTGTCTCTTCTCTTAGTCGAGTGAAGGCAGACGCTGTGTCTTACTCATTTCTGGGTCTCCTCAGCCCTCTCCTCCACTAAGTGCTTTATAAGTTAGTAGGAACTCAGGATATAGATAGTGAACAGAATAGAATCATAGGAAACAACAGTCAAAATCCAAGTTTTTGAACAGAGGTTGAATCTGCTGTCGAAGCCACCCGGCTATCTCCAGGGTGAGAGGCGTCCAAGTGGGGCCCCGTGGGGCCAGGTTGGGGTTCAGAGCCTGGCGGGTTGTAAGGTGGCCTCCCGCCGCCGGGCTCACCCCTCGGGTTCTCTGTCCCTTAGGAGGCTTGGCTGCAAACGCCTGCAGCAGCAGGGCCAGCGTGTGATAAGGGACCTGGCGGCTGCAGGGGGCTAGGGAGTGAGGCTGGCCTCCTGCTGGCCGTCCCTGCCCGATGGCTTTGTGGTCCCAGAGAAGCTGCGAGCCTCAGATGGCGGCCACCTCCGGCCCCGTTCAGGCAGGCTCAGCGCTCTGTTCCCTCCAATTAACTGTGCATAACAACAAGGAGGGAAACCAAGTGATTTAAGCAATAATTTATCGTATTCAGTTCACCATTAACAGCCATCTCGTGTTTCCTTGGCCCTTTTAGACGAGCCTTCGTTCTGCTGCTCAGCTCTTCTGTGTATTCCGTAAGCTTTTAGTGCGCCTCCCCCCCCCACCCCCCGCGGCCCTGCCTCCCGCCTCCCCCACGTTCCTCGAGCTCTGAAGCGCAGTGTCTTTCTGGAAGCAGCCGGGCCGCCTCTCAGCTAGCTCCCTTCATCCCGTTTCATAGGGAGCTTGCATGTTAATTTATGAGCATGAGCTCCCGACCACGGAGAGACCTGAGGGCAGGGCACTCGGCCTCTGCCCCCGACCAGCCTTCACACAGGGCGATGAAGCCGCTGAACGGGAAATGGTCAGAGGAGGCAGCGGGGGCAGGTCAATGTCAGCAGAGCGAGACCGTGACACGAGAAAAGCTCTCTAGGGGAGAGGGCTTCTCCCCAGTTCTGAATGTGGTGTGGAGGGCACGTGTGCAGGGACCTGGCAGGAGCACGGGTTTGAGTGTGAGCCTCCAGCTGGCACCGGGATAGTAAGGTCAGGGGGGTGAGTCTTAGGCAAGCTGGGGCCACTCATGGCGACCCTTTGTCTGCCTGCTTGCTCATTTGTCCCCTCTTCGGGGTCACCTGGCCTGTGGGCCTCCCCTTCTTAGCCTCCTGGTGTTTTGGGGTGTGGGGAGCACAACCTTACAGAAAAAAGATCAGGTAGTGGCCCCAACGTCTTTGTTTGCTGGGCTGTGTGTGTGTGTGTGTGTGTGTGTGTGTGTGTGAGAGAGAGAGAGAGTGTGACTGCATACCTGGGCACTTGTGGGGAAGAGCACTGGGTGCTGTGTGGACACCAAGTTGGCAATAAACTATTAAAACAATAATAAAGCCGGAGTGTCATCGAGTTTAGGTTTTGGCGAGAAGCCCTTAACTCCGAGCCAGGTGGGGCTGAGGCCGGGACCAGGGTTCCCGACTTCTCCCGGGACACCCATTCTGGTTCTGAACTTGAACCTCAGAAGACTCGTTTCCCTTCTGTGCACATCGTGAATTCACTTCCAGATGGCTTTACATTCGCTCCAGAAATACCAGCATCCACTTTCTGCCCAGTCAGGAAGAAAGCAGAGGGACAGCTGAACCCACAAAACCACGGGCATCACAGGCAGACCTGCCTGGATTCTTGGGGCGAGGGGGGCGGGGGGCGGGGCTGAGCCTCAGTCCTGAGACCCCTTCACCCCCCAGGGGACCAAGGGCTGCTGGAGGGATGCAGGGGGGCCGGGAGAGGGGGTTGGGCAAGGATGTATTTCCTCCCGTCGCTGCCACTGCACTCCCCTCCTCACGGAGCTGCACAGGGTGACGGCAGGCAGGCCACTGGGTGGGCATTTGTTCAAAGCCTTGACCGGTTCCTCTCCGTGACAGGCATGGCGGTGCTGTCCCTTTAAGACTTGTCCTTGCCTGTATTCCTTCCCTGCCTCCTCCGCAAGGACCAACCGAGAAGCCAGGGTAAATTGAGAAAATACTTGAAGCCTATTAAGTGTGGCTACAAGTTTATTGTGATTCTTAAGTTAATTATATCCTTTCTGACTTCCAGCCAGTCCCTTCGCTGGGCTTCCATATAGTCTTGGCCACCTCTCCCAGCCTCAGGCTGGCGGCACGCCTGTCTCCTGCCTCCCCCGCTCCAGCTCTCCCCGCCTCCCTCCTGCACAGATCAGCACTCCATTCCCTCCTACTTGCTGGAGATTGAACCTGGTGGGGCTGTGGCGGAGTAAAGAATTTGCATCCATGGGGGGAGGCGTGGCACAGACAGGTGGCCGGTGGGCCACCACATATGTGGACACTGACTCTTGCCACAACCAGCTTGCGTTTAGTTTAGCGTGTACTTGACGGCGCACCAGTGCTGGCCCCTGACCGGTTAAGTCTCCCAAGTGCTGGGCACAGCAGGTGTTTCTTGCGGACGAAGAAACCAAGATGTGGAGAAATTTGAAAAAGAGATCTCATGGCTTTGAGGTGAGGCGACAAGGTGGGCTTCCAGGCTGGGCCTTTTGGTTCCAGGGACAGTGAGGCTGTTCTTCGTGTACCACGCAGGCCCGTGCAGAGAGGCGCTCACATGGGTCGCCTCACGTGGTCCTTAAAGCACGGTGGTGGGGATGCTGCCCATGTGGCGCTCCTCAGGAGCTGCATTCAGGTTGGCAGTGGGAGCCGCCCAGCCTCCAGCCCCCTGACCTCTGTGGAGCGGTTCAGAGTCAGTCTCGGAGTCAGGTGGGGTCACTCAGATCCCTTCCCGGGATTTTGTATCCTAGAATGAAAGGGCTCCATGTTTAATTATTTTATTTTTATTTTTATTTTGTAATATAGTTTATTGTCTAGTTGGTTTCCATACAACACCCAGTGCTCATCCCCACAAGTGCCCTCCTCCACGCCCATCACCCCTTCTCCCACCTCTTTCCCCCATCAGCCCTCAGTTTGTTCTCAGTATTTAAGAGTCTCTCGTGGTTTGCCTACCTCCTCTCCCCAACTATTTTCCCCCTTTCCCTCTCCCATGGTCCTCTGTTACGTTTCTCCTTTTCCACTTATGAGTGCAAACAAGGTATCTGTCCTTCTCTGCCTGACTTACTTCACTTAGCATGACACCCTCGAGGTCCATCCACTTTGCTACAAATGGCCAGATTTCATTCTTTCTCCATTGTGTATATATATACCACATCTTCTTGATCCATTCATCAGGTGATGGACATTTAGGCTCTTCCCATGATTTGGCTATTGTAGAAAGTGCTGCTACAAATGTTGGGGTACATGTGCCCCTGTGCATCAACACTGCTGTATCCCTTGGGTGCATCCCCAGCAGTGCTATTGCTGGGTCATAGGGGAGGGCTCCACATTTAAACACAGAGGTAAGATGACCATTTTCTGTCAGGTCACCTAGGACCGCAGAAGACTGGCATACAGTAGACAGACGGGGCACAGAGGCTGGGGACAGCCGCAGACACAGGAGATGCGGAGAGACAGAGCTTGCTGAGTTCTGCCAGTCTTCCGCTTTTCCATCGGGGTCCACAGCCGTTCCTCCCTTGGATTCTGTGTGACACCGCTGATCCCTGCCGATGAAATCTCTTTCCTTCTTGTACTAAGTGCTACGGTTAGGACTTTGTGTCCTGCAGCCGGAAGAGTCCTCGCTGTTACCTATCAGAAGCACACACCCTCTCTGCATGCATATCAGACAGTGGAGGCAGAGTGAACTAAATGCTAAATGCACCCCAGGAACGAACTGCAGGAGTTAGCGATGGATCGGCCTTCACTCCTGTGTGGCACGAGGCCTCACAGGCCGGACGTTGCAGCCTTGGCTCAGTCCTGCATGCACGTACAGGCCTTCGGCAGACCGTGTCGCATCGGGGAAGGGAAGCACATACAGGAACCAGCTTTCTGGAGGTTTCTGATGAGAGCAGCTGCTTTGGTACCCACGGCTGCATTTCCTTGGGCCACCTCTGATTTCAGCTGAATAGTCACAGCCAGTTCCCCGGGTTGGTTCGCCCCCTCCCAGGTTTCCCCACGGACGCCACATTCACTTCAGCTGCCCACCCCTGCTGCGGCAAGCGCCAGGATCTCAGCGTTATCCATGAACATTGTTTATTTGCACAGGAGTCTTACTGTCGGTGAGGTACCAGTGGGTGCACGTTAGGGGAACAGGAGGCTTGGTGGTTATATATCATCAGAAGCTTAGGACTGTGCCAGTGCCACGCCTGTGACCCAGTACAAGCTCAAGTTCAAACTCCATAGTGGGAGCCAAGTGGTGTGCAAGGTCACGCAAAGCCTCCTCTTCTTCTGCGTCCCTCTCTTTGTCACCACTCCACCGCCATGGAGCCACTTGAGATGCTCTGCACATCCTGTACCTGCCGTGTGTCCTTGCTCAGGCTTCTGCTGGAAGGTCCGGCCCTCCTTACTCCGCATCCTGAGTTCTCACTCATCTTCTCAGCCTCAGCTCAAGGCTCACCTCCCCTCGGAAGCCTTCCCAAGGCCCTCGGCTCCCTTCCGTGAAGGCCTCCAGTTGCATCTTGCTTGCAGCCCCTCGACGGCCTCTCTCTCGTTTGTAGTTCTTCGTACACCTTCCGTTCTCATGGAGGAGGCTGCAGGCCCTCGAGGACTCAGGTCCCTTTTGGGCTTTCCAGCGGTTCTGCGGCAGGGGAGGCTCAGTGTCATCTCTGCTAAATACACAGATGAATGCGTGGCTGCGGCTCAGGCTGCTGCTCCTGCGTGGCCAGCGAGGTCGAAGCTGGTCAGCCTGTCAGAGGGAAAGATGGAGGCTGCCAGGACCTTGCTGCCTGCCTGCCCCCAAGGGGGTGACAGGCTGTGTGGCTCCAGGGACACAGCAAGTAGGGGGCATCCTGACCCTGCGCTGAGGTTAGCATCCCCTTATCATGAGGGCTCAGCACAGGGGCTCCGCCTCCAGCCTGCAAACACACACTTGCCTTCCCTGAGTTCTCCACGCGAGAGGGGAGTCTGGGGACGTCCTGAATGCAAACACCCTGCTGCTTCGGCAGCCTGGGTCGGAGTGTTACTCTGGAAGCCCTTACATTTGGAATCATTTGCATTTACCTTGAAGACAGAAACTAGGATGGTCTCTGAAACTTCAGAGTGGGAAGTCAGAAAATGACTTAATAGCTTAGGAAAATAATCTTGGCCGAGAGTTTATATTTTAAAAAAGCCAGGGCCTTTTAAGATAATGGATTTAGAGGCCTCCTTTACCTCGTCAGACACACATGTTTTTATCCACGTAAAAAAATGCTTATTTATTAGCTCTAAGTACTTTTCCTGTTCTTTGGTCTTCTCTTATTCTGAGGATCACCCTGAAATCAGACAGGGGTTTCAAATTTCTGATCACTGCTTTGAAAAGTCGGGGCGCCTACACCGTGCCAGGCCTGGTCCTGACCCCACGTCTGTGGCTCCCGTGTGGCTCCCTGAGATCGGGGTGCTGGGTTAGTGCGGGGAGGAGCAGCCAGGCCTTTTCCCTCTTAAAACGGAAGCTACTCTGACCTGGTGTTTGACCAGTGTTTTTGTAGCTAGTATCATATTTGCTCCTTAAGACTAAGGAGGTTTCGAAGAATTATCCCGTTTTATGCAGGAAGATGACGGCTCAGGGAAATGCAGTGCCTCCTCCGACGTGCAGCCCCAGCGCTGGGGCTGGGGTTATGCCCAGTTCTTCTGACTAGGGCTCAGTGCCGCGTCCGGCAGCCCCGCAATCTGCCCGTGAGGGCCATCCAACACTCCTCCAAACCCCTACCTCTCCTCCTGCCCCCGTATGAGCATCTTGTATCACATCTCGGCTGGTTGAGCCTCTGGACGGTGACAGCGGCTGGAAATAGCTACGGTGCAGCACTTCCCGACGTGATCCACGTTTCCCCCAAGAACTGGCAAAGCAGAAGCTGCCTTGGGGGAGTCTGGGGTTTGATGACAGATCGTCAGAGAATGGCCTTGGCGGCCAAAGGACTTGCTTGGTGTCCCTCATGAGAACCCCGTAGGTACACATGTATTTTCGTGGGTCTGAACCCTCAGTGTGGACGGCCCAGGAGGAAGGGAAGGGGGAGAAGCTGACACGCCCGTGCACAGGGTCACAGAGTGGGCTCCGGGGGGGCAGGAACCCCAGGCTATGCTGCTGGCTTTTCAGACGGACTCTCCGCTCTTCTCTTACCCACTTGGATGAGGCCAGAGGAAAACAACAACCTGTTTCTTTATTAATGATGCTTTCTGCAGAGTTAGATTAAGCGCTGATTAAAGGCAGATGCTTCCAGAGCATAAATGTAAGTACCACCCCAGTCACTCTCCGGTTACAGGGTTTCCTACACGATCCTCTAAAATCACTTTGGCTGTGTTCCCGCCTGCCGTCCTCACGCTCCCCGCCCAGCTTCCGAGCTGCCCCTCCCGGAAGGCCGCCCGGTGCCAGGAGCAGAGACTCTGAGAGACGCGCTCCGGGGACGGCTTCGGGAGGCGCCACCGTGGCTGCTGGCCGGGGCCGCCTCGGCGGGGCAGGTGAGTTCTCCGGGCTGCTGGCAGCCCTGCCCTTCGGGGCTTTCAAGGCGAGACCCGTCCCTAGGAGACGGGCTGTGTTTCCTCCAGGATGGAGTGCGGGCCCCTCGTCACCACGACCCGCTCAGATCGGAGTCGGGGACCAGGTACGAGAGCCACGGCTCAGGTGAGGGGTCCATTGGGCGCTTCTCCTCCATTCAAGTGCTCCGACAAGGCCTGGGGCCCGGGGGGACAGGCGACAGCTGCCGGGCCTGCTAGATGCTCACAGCACAGGACTTGGTGTCAGGGATTGGGTTTTTCTAGAAAAGAGGAGCTCAAGTCTTACATCCTGAGGCTGTGGTGCAAACCCTCCGAATAGTTTCTGTGCTTAAAAAAATTGTTTTTTCTTCTGAAGGGGTAGCAAGCTCATCAATCTGGGATTGATTTTGGATTAAGATCAATGAAAGTCGATTCATGTTCGTCTGTTTTCTGTGCCTCTTGGGGGATCTACGGAGGAGGAAGGGCCATTATTTATTTGTAACCGGTGTTAATGGACATGGCTTATGTGTCACCAAAGCTAAGATCTCGTTGTTTAGACGCCACCCGAAATGGACGAAGGGGTGTCTCATAGGGCACGTGACCACGGGGCCGGCTGGGCTGGGGGGAGGGGGCGGGGTCCTGGTGGGGGCGGGGGTGCCCGAGGGAGCGCCGTGTGAGGAGGTGGCCGTGAGGCTGACGTCCTGGAAGCACGTCACCCCGTGAGGATGTCACAGACCCCACCCAGCCCAGCTGGAGGCCGGGCGGCTTTCTCCTCCTGACTCCCCTCTCTCGGCTCCTTGGGCTTCTTAGCTTGGACTATGAAGAACTAGGCAGGTAGGGGGGTGCGCGGTGGTGATTACTCGGGATCGAGATTCTCTAGCACTTCCGGATGTGATCATAGGCAAGTATCTCAATTTCCTAAGGCCTCGTGGTTTCTTCTGTAGAATGTGGATGATATGACAGTATCTCTCTTGTAGATTTCCTGGGAAGTGAGGAGAGATGATGAGAGATGATCCGTTCAGAACATGTGACCCAATGCTTAGCCCATAGTTTGCAGCTCTTATTAACCTCAGGGTTGTGTTTCAGGTTGTGTGGCCCAGATCCACATGGAAATGTTGGGGGTGTGCAGTTGCAAATCTTTGGGGACTTCGCCAATGACTTCTGCTTCTGGTTAGGGTACAGTGTGAGGGTCAGTTTGTCCAGCTTGGCTCCTGCTAACAGAGAAAGCTAGAGAGAGACTCTAGCCAAGGAAGGTATAAGGTTAAAACCCCTGTCTCTGAAGAGAAGGCCACAGATAAGTCACCTCCATTCCAGATGGACATTTCCTTTCAGAAACCCCTCAAGGTTAATATTTATCTCGTGAGATTGTTCTGGGGATTAAAGGAGATAATGTATGTTAACACACTTAAAATTTTACCCGCAACAGGGCAGATGCCATTAAATGACACTATCTTTGCAAAAATGTGTGTAATTGCACGTTAATTGAAAAGTTCACGAGGCAAATTGCCTATGCATGACGATGCCAGCAATGTAAATATATAGACTATAGGCCAGAAATATACCACAATGTTAAAACTTGCATGTTCTAGGTGGCTTTGGTTTGTGAGTGCTCATTTCCTTTTCTCGTTTTCTAAATTTTATTTAATGGGTGATTCCATCAGCCAGAGCCCTGGCAGGAAACAGACGGCACATTCTGAGGAGATTTTATTAGAGGGACATTTTTCTTTTTTTTAGGGTCCAGGCAGAGCTCAGTAACAGGAACTAGTGAGGGTGCAGTTCTCAGGTGTGGGGAGAATGGGGTGTCTGAAGTGGCCCGGGGAGGGAGGTGTCACAGGACCGGAGGGAGCCATGTGGGTGGGCCACCAGGCAGGGGCTGGGGGGCATGACCGCCATGGGGGAGAGAGCCAGGGAGGAAGACCCTGACCTCACTCTCCTCTATTCTCTGGGTCTCTTGCTGGCGCCTCCCACTGGCCAACGGCATCCAGAAGTCAGAACTCAAGTGCAAGCTACAGAGGGGCGGCACAGTGAGGTAACACAGCTTTCCAACCACTGGTGGACTCGTAAACAGGAAAAAAACCCTTTGCAACCCTCAGTGTTCTCACACTTGCTCACACGTCCTTCTGCCCTCCCAGCTCAGTGATTTCTGATTCTTCGTAACCGCGTTGCCCTCTGGGCTCCTGGGCACCTCAAGTTCCGCCGGAGCGCAGCCATATCCCCACACCACTGGAAGCGCCTCAAGGGCTGGGATGGTGTTTTTAAAATGTATTTATCTATTTATAATATTATAATAAACATTTACAAAATTATTTATTTATTTTTAATATAGTTTATTGTCAGGGCGCCTGGGTGGCTCAGTCAGTTGAGCGTCATGATCTCGTGGTTCGTGAGTTTGAGCCCCACGTTGGGCTCTGTGCTGACAGCTCAGAGCTTGGGGCCTGCTTCATAGTTTGTGTCTCTTTCTCCCTCTGCCCTTCCCCTGCTCTCGCTCTGTCTCTCTGTCTCTCAAAAATAAATAAACACGAAAAATATTTAAGAAATATAGTTTATTGTCTAGTTGGTTTCCATAGAACACCCAGTGCTCATCCCCACAAGTGCCCTTCTCCCTGCCCATCACCCATTTTCCCCTGTCTCCCACCCCCATTATCCCTGAGTTTGTTCTCAGTATTTAAGGGTCTCTCATGGTTTGTCTCCCTCCCTCTCCGTAACTATTTTTTTGACCCCTTCCCCTCTGCCATGGTCCTCTGCTAAGTTTCTCCTGTTCCACTTATGAGTGCAAACATATGGTATCTGTATTTCTCCGCCTGACTTATTTCACTTAGCATGACACCCTCGAGGTCCATCCACATTGCCACAAATGGCCAGATTTCATTCTTTCTCATTGCCATGGAGTACTCCATTGTGTAGATAAACCACATCTTCTTGATCCACTCATCAGGTAATGGGCATTCAGGCTCTTTCCATGATTTGGCTATTGTTGACAGTGCCGCTATGAACATTGGGGTGCATGTGCCCCTGTGCATCAGCACTCCTGTATGGGATGGTGTTTTAAATCCTTGTGCATTGCCAGCACGCAGAGCACGAACAAGTGAGAAATTGGAGTTCAGACCTCATACCTCTGTAAGGCTTGTAGATTATAAACAAAGCCTGGAGTGAGCTGATCTTAACCGCAAGTGGATTCCCGAGGAATCTGGGGTCTCTGCTTAGGGAAGTGAAGCCTCAGCCGTTTCCCTGGATGAGTGCTTGTTTTCTGTTTGGCAGGAGTGGGCCTGTGAGCCTGCTGAGGACCATCCTTAGAGGAGCAGGAGCAGAGCCCCTTGGACAGGTAGCCCTCAGCCCCCCTGCCAGTCTAGTGCGTCCCTCAGGGAGGTCGGGCAGAGGCTCCACGTGGGCCTCCTGGTCTCTGTGGTTTCCCGTGTGACCTCATAATTCACCTGGCACTGGCCTCCTGCTTTGGACTTCAACTTGAGATTCTGCTTGTTTCCTTTATGACTCGAGGAAGTTCAGAGCCTGTCATTGTACCTGATATTTTGACTCTCTATTTTTTAAAATGTTTTTACTATTGAGACAGAGAGACACAGAGCATGGGGGCGGGGCGCAGAGAGAGAAGGAGACACAGAATCCGAAGCAGGCTCCAGCTCTGAGCTGTCAGCACAGAGCCCGATGCAGGCCTCGAACCCATGAACCATGAGATCATGACCTGAGCAGAAGTCGGCTGCTCTACCGACTGAGCCCCCCAGGCGCCCCTTGACTCTCTGTTTTAAATTCGAAGATGTTTGGAGTCCTGGGAGAATTTTTAGTCTTTTAGCAAATCTGTATAAGTGACACTTACATGTACATAATTCAAATAACTGAGAAGGAAGAAATGCCGGGAAAGGTATCGTATGAAAAATTAAATCCCCCTCTTGGCCTGTCTCCTCCATCCCACTTTGAACCCCTCAGTTTTTCAGGTTGTTGTCTTGCTAACATGAACTGATTCTGTTAGTGCTTCCATTTCTTGATTTATCAAGTTTAAGAACAATTATTGAATTGTCCCTGTGCGAAAGGAGGGATTCAGCCTCCTGACATCATGCTTCTACCATACCCATGAGTCCTTCGGTTTCTGCTACTTAGAATATTTTTAATTTGGTCTTGTGCTGGATTATCTGCATAATTTTAAGGGATAGACCCATACTTGTATTGCTTGATCTACCGACCTTCTACAGAATGTCTTTTTTTTTTTTGAGAGAGAGAGAGAGAGAGAGAGAGAGAGAGAGAGAGAGCGTGAGCAGGGGAGGGTCAGAGAGAGAGAGGGAGTCACAGGATTCAAAACAGCTCCAGACTCCGAGCTGTCAGCACAGAGCCCGACACGGGGCTGGAACCCACAAACCATGAGATCATGACCCGAGCCGAAGTCGGACGCTTAACCGACTGAGCCCCCCAGGCGCCCCCCAGAATGTCTTGATTCTCTAGGTGCTTAGGGTGAGGCTGAGGCCCTGAGGGTCCCTTCGCCTTTGCTCTCCAACTCCAGCTTGCAGTAGAATCTTACAACATTTATATCATTTGAATTCTATTCTGTAGTTATAGTTAATTCTGCTTCATCTATAAGATGATTGTTCAGATAAAAAGGTGGTAGATAAGCTTTATGATGTAATGGTTTTGTAGCTTCTAGTCTCTAAAACCAAGATTTAGAGCCATATTTGGACCCATAGAGAAGCAGACGGACTCAGATGTCACTGACCTTCTGTTGCACGGAGGAGAATGTCCTACATGTCCAGGTCAAGTGGACTTTTTTCCTCTTCTATCAGCTGCTCAAGCCATTTAGTCAGCGTCATATGGAAAATCTGACTTCCTAAGAGCTGTTGTTTTGATGAAATTTCTAATTACCTTTCTTTTTTTTTTTTTTTTCCTATGAACAAACCAGTTGCTTAATCACATTCCTTGTTACAGAGAACTTAATTTATACTTGAAAGGTTTGACCTGGGCTCTCTGACTTCTAGTTCTTCTTAGATCGGTTGCTTTTTAAGCTGATTGTAGTGCAGTTACCTTGGAATACTTTTTTTATTGCACTCTTGGGTTTGGTACACTATGTTTTGGAATTCATGCACCCACCATTCTTGAGATTCTCTTTTCATTATTTAGAAGAATATACTCAAATAATTTAAAAAAAATTTATGTCTTTATTATTTTATTTCGAGAGACAGAGAGCGAGTGGGGGAGGGGCAGAGAGAGAGGGAGACACAGACTCTGCAGCAGGCTCCAGGCTCTGAGCTGTCAGCACAGAGCCCGATGCGGGGCTCGAACCCATGAACCATGAGATCATGACCTGAGCCGAAGTCGGACGCTCAACCTACTGAGCCACCCGGGCGCCCCTCAAATAATTTTTTTGTAAAGAGTCACTCAGTGTCTGAAAACTTTGCCATCATAGTTGAGTGTTAGTAAAGCTTGGGAAAGAGTGCACCTTAGCCACTTTTTCAACCAATTTTTCATGCAATGCAATCTATTTTCTGTACAGAAGAATTTTTAACGTTTAGTGTTTGGGGTATAAATTTCATGATGAAGATTTGACTCGTTCCAATTTTTACCAATTATGCCATACTGATTTTATGAATTTATTAATTGAATTAATTCTGCATGCACAGGCTTTATTTCCATAGTCCCATTTCATGAGTCTGCCTTTATTAAAAATATTTGATTCATCAATTTTTTTCAATTATAAGAAAACTTTACTGTGTGTGATTTATTTTTTCATATTTATTTGAGTTGATAATTTTTATAAAGTCCTCTCTTTTAATTTTTAATTTTTATTTTTCATTTGAGAGAGAGAGAGAGAGCATGAGAGGGGAAGGGGGACAGAGGGAGAGAAAGAGAGAGAGAGAGAGAGAGAGAGAGAGAGAGAGAGAGAGAGAATCTTAAGCAGGATCCACACTCAGTATAGAGCCCAACGCAGGGCTTGATCTCATGACCATGAGAGCATGACCTGAGTTGAAATCAAGAGTCGGCCACTTAACTGACTGAGGCACCTAGGGTCCCCTAAACTTTTCTTTCTCCCCGGATCAATTTTTGTAGTTTTCAATGCTACCTCTAACATGTGGTTCTTTAGTTATTTCAGCACTTATATCAAATTTTATTTATTTATTCATTTTTATTTAAATTCAAGTTAGTTAACATGCAGTGTAGTCTTGGCTTCAGGAGTAGAACTGAAGTGATTCATCTCTTACATATGACACCCAGTGCTCATCCCAAAAAGTACCCTCCTTAATGCCCATCACCCATTTAACCCCTTCCCTCTCCTCCCCTCCAGCAACCCTAAGTTTGTTCTGTGTATTTAAGAGACTCTTACGGTTTGCCTCCCTCTCTGTTTTCGTCTTATTTTTTCCCTTTATGTTCATCTGTTGTGTTCTCAAATTCCACATTGAATGAAATCATATATCTTTCTCTGACTGACTTATTTTGATTAGCATAACACACTCTAGTTCCATCCATGTTGCTGCAAATGGCAAGATTTCATTATTTTTCATCACCAAATGGTATCCCGTTGTATATATATACCACATCTTCTTTATCCACCCATCATTCGATGGACATTTGGACCATGTCCGTAGTTTGGCTATTGTCGATAGCGCTGGTATAAACATCAGGGTGCATGTGTCCCTCCAAATCAGCATTTTTGCATCCTTTGGATAAACAGTAGTGCAATTGCTGGGTATTAGGGTAGTTCCATTTTTAACTTTTTGAGGAACCTCCACACTGTTCTCCAGAGCGGCCGCACCAGTTCGCACTCCCACCAGCCGTGCACAAGAGATCTTTTTCTCCACATCCTCGCCAACATCTGGTGTTCCCTGAGTTGTTCATTTTAGCCATTCTGACCGGTGTGAGGTGGTATCTCATTGTGGTTTTGATTTGTATTTCCCTGATGATGAGTGATGTTGAGCATCTTTTCATGTGTCTATCTATAAACCTTTGTAACGTGCACAGTTTTCATTTGGCGTTACTTATTTCCATTAAGTCTCTTTTCTGCTGAAACCTAGGCGAAATATCCTTAGGGTCAGAACAACAGGGTCAGAGTGCACAGCTGTTTCTTTAATAGTCTCCTTATTATGGCAGCAGCCATGTCCTGGACTCCTTGCTGCAACTTAGCGTAAGCTCTTGCCATCCAGGGTCTTTCTAGGCTCGTCTCTTTTCCAGGATCAACAAGCATCCATATGCTGTGGTTTGCAGAGGACCTCATCCCTGTCTCAAATGTCTTTCATGAGTTCCAGAACCAAGTCCAGTAGAGTCTCCCATAATCCCACTTTATTTATACCAATTCAATCATATATATTTATGAGAGAGAGGGAAGTGGAATCGAAGAGGAGAGGATTGGAAGGGTGGGAAGGGAGAGAGCGTAATTTAAATAGTGTGGCCGATTCCATCATCCAGGCACATCCATAAAGAGCTTAATGCTGAATGGATGGGACAGAATGCAGCGAATCTAGGTTGCATATGTCATTTCAGATGACATATGACTCACACTACGGGCACTGTGTTTCCCTTAGTGTGTTTGAAGACACATATGTTGCCCTTGTCATGGCCCTTAAGCACACCTGACCACTTCGTTTGTGGATTAACTGAAAGGTCACTGGTCTGGCACCAGGAGAGAAACTGGCCATGTCGATCTCGTTGACCAGTGAGTTGGGACGCCTCTTCACTATGTTGCCTTCCTGAGGGATTTGTCAAGAGAAACTTGACTATATATTTTTTCTCCTAGCGCTCTCTGTCTTAGTGCGTGGCACCGCTGACCCAGCCAACGGTGCCCCAGCCAGGACCCGCAGCAGCCTCCTGTCCCTCAGATGGCCCCTCACCACGGCTATTTGTAAAGTGACTCTCAAATCTCCCCACTCCATTAGGTCATCCCCAGTGTTGTGATTGTTGAAACAGTTTCTGCAGTCCGACCTCCTCACCTCTTTCAGCCCCTGCCCCACGTCCTATCCATTCTCAGCAAGAGGGTCATTTTTTTGGAAAACCTGATAGTGTTACTCCTCTGTAACAACAACAGTAACAACAACAACAACACCAACAGTAACCACGCACTCGTTAGCAACCCTTCCATTATACTCAGGGTGAAGTCCATGGTTTTCACCAGGATTCCAAGGCCCCACGTGCTCTCAGGGCTGACTGGGGCCTTAGCTGGCCAGTTTACAATGGCAGGTAGAACCTGTTGACGGACATCAGGTTCTTTTGTACCCGCGGGTTGCCGCACATGCTGTTTGTCTCCCTACCACACTCTTACATCTATGCTATGTCTCACATCTCCTTCAGGTTCCAGCTGAGACCTTAAAGCTTTGGGAGGCCATCCCTGATTCCCCAAGATTGGCTCGATGCCTAGCCCTTGCACAGACATAGTCCCCTCTACTTCTGCCCACAATAGCATCTGTCTTACTCTGTTGTAGTTTCTCGCCTTTTATCTGCACCAGGGAAGCATAACTTGTAGGACCAGGAGGAAGGACTGTTAATTTTTCTCCATTAGTGCTGACCTCTGTTCTTAGAACAGATAGTGAACTCATGGTTTTTAATGAACAAACCAGTGCTGTGTTGGGTTATCCTTTGTAATTCTCTGGAGGGCCTTGGGAGTCAACATTAGATTGATATTCAGGTAATAAGAAAGGGAAAGGATGCATGGCATGGGAAGTAAAGGCATTTAACATGAGCACTACTGCTTTTTCTCAGAGCCTGCTTTTTTTTCTTTAAATGTTTATTTATTTGAGAGGGAGAGAGAGAGAGAGAGAGAGAGAGAGAATGCACGATAGAGCAGGGCCGAGGGGGGAGGGCAGAGGGAGAGGGAAACACAGAATCTGAAGCAGGCTCGGGGCCCTGAGCTAGCTGTCAGCATAGAGCCCGATGTGGGGCTCAAACTCACGAACTGAGAGATCATGACTCACGAACTGCGAGATCATGACCTGAGCCGAAGTTGGACGCTCCACTGACTGAGCCACCCAGGGGCCCCTCTCAGAGCCTGCTTTGAAACTAGAGTGTGTAGAGAAAGTCCTTGGAGAAAGGGTTGTCAGGGATGGGGGCCAGAAGAGCTATCACCCCATGGTAGAGTGCCCTGTTAGTGTTGGCAAATCACTTCTGCTCTCTTGGATCTTTACTTCTGCCAGGTCTGGGTTTCAGAAGTAAGACAGTTGGTGTAGGATCCTAAGTGTTAGCAGAAATGTTCTTGCCTGTGTTTATGGCCTTTTTGTTTGCATTTCATCATATTTTAGGAACTTTGCTAACCAAATGTGAGAAAATGCATGCACTTAATAGTTTTGATTTTGCAACGCATACTCATGGCCCACTTGATTCCCTATTTCTTCCTCTCCTGTTCGCACTGTGGCCACTTAGTCACCATCTGCAGGCCTCGTTTCAGTAGTTTGGCTGGTTCAGTCTTACTGTCTTGTTCAATGCTTGGGTCTCAATTTTAGAGACTGGGTTTCTTCTGTCCATCATTCCTGAACTTCACTTTCCATTTACAGCCAGGTCCTCCCGAAATGATGGCCTGCTTTGGTCCTCCCTGTGCCCAGAATTCCTGCTGTATGCACAATGACAGACACCTCTGCTGGCTCCCAAGCCCCCTCACTTCACTCACTTCTTGTAGCTCCCCTGACATCACCCCCAAAGAGAAGAATTTTGGGGCAGGCTGTGTGATTTCTCTTTCAGAGCTCTCCGAGGATCTCTGTCCCGAGGATTAAAATGGACGACAGGTGCTACCCAGTGATCTTCCCAGATGAACGAAATTTCCGTCCCTTCACTCCTGACACCCTGGCTGCAATTGAGAAGCGGATCGCCATCCAGAAGGAGAAAAAGAAGCGCAAAGACCAGACGCCGACAGAACCCTTGCCTCGGCCTCAGCTTGACCTGAAGGTCTCCAGGAAGTTGCCCAAACTCTATGGCAACATTCCCCAGGAGCTGATAGCGCGGCCCCTGGAAGACTTGGACCCGTTCTACAGAAATCATAAGGTAGTGGAAGGGGGGTCTGCGGCGTGCTCTAACCATGCAGCTGTAACTGGTGCTCCAAGAAGCTCCTAACATTGATCTTGGGGTTTGCAGGGGTATCTGTCCTTCTTTGCTCTCAGCACTGGCTCTTGCCTCCACAGTCCTGAGAACCTCTTTCAGTCATTTCCTCTCTGCAATGCATGTCTTGGCAAAGAAGAGACGGTCCAGGAGCAGCAGGAAGGTTAGAAGGAAAGCAGAGAAAAGATAAATGATGTCAGGAAAGAGAACTGGACTAGCAATAAAAAAAAATTGGGGGTAGGCCGTTTAAGTGACTGGCTTTTTGACTTTGGACAAATCACTTCACTAATCCTCTTTCTTCTAATCTGTAAAATGGGAATAATGCATGCTTCCTAAAACATGGACAGGCTATGGAAGCACTGCAGTATGTTTCCCTCGAAAAACTCCTCAACTGTAGGCTTTTTAGGCTATTACATGAGAATTTTGGAGGTTGGGTCATACACCAGCATGATGCACAATAGAAGCTCAATAAACGAAGCCCAAGAATATGGTAATCAAGTGAGCAGGTGGGGATTTTATGTAAATCCACGCCAGTATGTGATAGGTTTGCCGTGTAACCTACCTGAATGTAGTTCTTTCCAAGGAATTCTAGTAAAAGTTCCCTAAAGGGGCTCCTAAGTGCGGAAATGTGAGCTTTGGGCTCCTCAGACGGCTGCTCAAAAGCCTGGGCAGTGACAACAGTCCTCTGCAGACTGTCCTCTTTCCGGAAAAGCCTAGAAGACCTTCCCGTAATAACCCCATTGTGTGATCCAGCAGAGAATGGAAACCCCGCCTCACGAGACGGAGGTCAGAGAGGAAGGAAGTTTGGGTAGACGGCTTAGAAATATGAGATGCTGAGCCCATTCTCTGCTGGCAGCCATGAGAAGCTGATCTCTCCAGAGGAGTGCCACCTGGTATGTCCCTGCATCGGGACAGACTTAGGGTTTCCAGGCCACACAGGAACTGTGTGTCTAGAGGAAAGTGGGGAGTGAGTGGGAAAGACAAGAGCGAGGAAGAGAGATACTCCAATACTTCTCCTTCCCCCGATGCCCCAGGACTGCAGGGGCTTCTGGGAGGCAGAGTTGTGAACCGTGGGCTCGCAGGCGCAGTGTGCTGTGCGGCAGACGGCCCTGGGAGGGCAGGTGCTGTGCCAGCCTGGGTGGACATTCTAGGACCGTCCCTTCTCCGCGGGGCTCTCCCTTTGAATCAGAAGACGTGATGTCTCCGTACAGCTCTGCACACCCACGACCCACACGGCTGGTGCTCTCGGCAGGCATGTGAGGTACACGTGGTCGTCAGCACCCGCCTCGCAAATGAGGAATCCAGACTAGATGGGGAGTGGCTTATGCCAAGTCAAGCAACCAGTACGGGATGGAGCTGGGCCTCAAACCCAAGGGCTCTTTCTGTCGTCCAAGGCTACTTCCTTTCTTGAAACTCCCATTTTGAAGAGCTATAGAGACAGAAGGAGCTGGTACCTATCATTTTAATAATTTAAGCCCTGGCGAGTATAGATAACTACACCATTAGTTGAAGTATTTAAAACAGTGAGAAATGGCATTAATAAAACATCAAGGAGCAGAGAGCCAGAGCCAGAGCCTATTAATTTGGGGTGACCCCCGCTTCAGTGAGAGGTTTGCTCTCTCCCCTAAAATTGTCTTTCCAGCCAAAGGAAGAGCCCAGAATCCCTAAAGTGGGTCTTGAGCCCCTGCGCTCATAGCTTTCCAAGAACCCTGTGGCCCATTTCCTCTTGTTATAGAGGCAACAGAAAATATCCTGCTCCATTTTTTCCTGCAGCCAGATGGCCAGCAGACAAGTAAGTTCCAGCAGCTCCGCGAAGGAAGGTGGATGGCTGGCAGAGGCTGAAGTCCTGGTTCCTCAGCCAAGGCAGCACCCACCCTGCTATACTGGGCCTTGGCGACAAGGCCCGTCCTTCCGGTATGAGAACAGACTGGATCATATGTCAAGTGGTGCTTCTGCCAATCCGCAAGGAGCAGGACGCAGGGTGACCCTCATTCTGTGAAGGCTTTTGTAACTAACAGTCTTGGGGACATGTAAGGGGACAGTCCAGTGACAGCTAACTGGAAAGAAGGAGGTTGATGTCAGAAGCCTATGAGTGATGGGTTCTTCTGCAAGTGCTGCTTCATTCCTGGACCCTACGAAGAAAGGGGCACATGTCTGGGGCCCAGTGGGCATTTTGGAGGGGACAGTGGGCCGTTAGCACGTCTCTCCTGGGTGGGGCATCCCTGGACCTGCCCACTAAAGACCAGTGGGGTCTCTGGTGGTTGTGACGAACAGCCAGAGATGCCCACACGTATTTCCAGATGCCATCTGTAGGGCCTCCCTCGCCAGCTGGGAACCAGAGGCAGATTTGCCTGTATGTCAGTGGGGAGAATGGGGGAGAGCGAGTCTGGGAATTTTGACGACTTTTTCTGTGGAAGATCCTCAAAGTTAGGATCGATCAGTAGACTCTCTCTTACAGAGCAGCTCAGGTACAGTGATACAAATCCCCCAGTTCCCTGACGATTCTAAAATTTGTGACGAAGCTTCCATTAGTAATCAAAACAATTTAACATAATCTGAGTGTGAATGTCCGGTACTACTTCCCACATCTCCAAGTTCCATCTAGTTCTCACCTCCCTGGACGCATACCGTGGATACAAGACAAAGCATTTGGTTTGGCTCAGTTACTAGTCTTCACCCTTGTTTCTTTATTTGCAGGGCCTATATGCTCCGTTCCTGGAGCTTCCGGAGGATTCCACCGCCCAGTAGTTGTTGTGGGACTCTGGGCCACATGGTGGATCTGTTGGTGTCCAGAGTCACAATGTGGGCTGGTCAGAAAGTGCCTTGGGCTTCAAAGTGACAGCGCTCGAATCAGAGACTGTCATGAGTATGATAAGCCAGGCCACACCTCAATCTGTGGCTCCGCGGAATTTTCTCTCAATGAACTAACTCATGATGATAAATATTGTTCTGTCCCTGCATGTAATTCTTGTTCCACGTGTGTGTTTGCTTTTGCAGACCTTCATGGTATTGAACAAAAAAAGGACAATCTACCGCTTCAGTGCCAAGCGTGCCTTGTTCATTTTTGGGCCCTTCAATCCCATCCGAAGTTTGGCCATTAGGATCTCGGTCCATTCATATCCTCTCGTTGCGTCTTCCACTCAGTCCAGGTCATGGGAAAAGTGCAGGAGCCCCAGGCCGAGTGGAAGTAGCCGAGTGCCTACTGGGGCGTGTACTGGGGCTGTGTGAGAACCAGGCTTGGCCTTGCTCCAGGATCCGGTGGCCTCAGAAGGAGACGGGCCAGTTAGTGTTAGTGGGATGGGCAGTTTGGGAGTGGTAGTGTGGAGAGGCACCGTGGTGCTTGCTGGAGGCCTCCAGGGTGACTTCCTGGAGGAAGGAACATCTAAGTTGAGACCCAGACAAAGATTGCAAACCGTCAACCTGTGCTCTGTGTTTACCTGCTAACCGTGTGGTGTTGGACCTACACGCTATCTAAAGCTCTATGGAAACAGTCTGTAATGTTAAAAGCCGAGATTTCTGGCTTCTGTCTCAAGGCTCAGCCTGTAGTCCGAGCTGGCAAAACTTGGTGTAGTGAGACACCAGTGCCTCTCTTAGGGGGGCCATGTGAGCTCTGCTTCGCCACCCCTCTGCCCCCCCTCTGTGACCCAGTTTCAGCCCATTTTACCTATTTAAATGCCTCTCCAGACTCTTAAGACTTTGAGCTTGCAACTGCGGTCTTAACAGATAAGACAGGAAGGAATTACTGAGCATTCTTGCTGTGCGCAGCGGGTGCTGGAGACCCCAGGCAGGATTAGACTGGGGGAGGTGAGACAGCCAGGGACTGGTGCACATACTGAGGTACTCGGGGGGCGGGGGGCGGTGGTGGAAGGGAATAGCCTTCAGGTGGCTCCCTAGAAGCAGAGTCTGAGACGAGGATTCTTATTAATGACTTGGTAGAGAAGCTGCTCTCTGGAGAAGGAAGGAGGGAAGCAGGATGGAGCAGAAAGAGGGGCAAGCAGGGACGGGGACTCGGCGGCACCCACGTCAGCTTGAGCCCACCAGGAGCTCCGCAGCACAGATCCTGTCGCAGAGCTGTCCACCGGGAAGCCAGGGCCAGCTGTTGTGTCTCAGTCGGTCAGACACGAGGAAGGGAGTGGTAGCTCCAGGTGACAAGGCTGCTGTTTGCTGAGGACAGATCTTTAGGGGAGGGGACGGTGTGAGTGGTTGGCCGCCAACGCTCACTGTACGCAGACAGGTGCACCTGCAGAAAAGGGGACCTGGCGGTGCGCCCGCAGCCTCCGCCTGACGGATGACGTGTGTACCTGCCTTAACACACAGCGGCCACCTTGTTCAGCATGTTCATCATCTGCACCGTCATCATCAACTGCGTGTTCATGGCCACTGCGCATGGGAAGGACAACAGTAATCTATATACCGAAAAGGCCGAGTAAGTGTTTGTTCTGCACGCGTCCAGCCTAAGGGTTTAAACACACATGCCCAAAAGATCTATGATTAGATCAGGGATATATCGAGAAAGACAAAGTCACCCACGATTCCAGCTCCCCTGAACAAATGCTGGCAGAAGTCAATTTTAGTTTCATACACCTATTTTTTACAATTGTTTTTAAAGACCTTTAAAGATAATAAGCAGCACACACACAACTTTTCAGTCTAGCTTTTATGTGGTTTTCTTTGCGTTTGTATAGGCTTCATAGGCATCACTTTTATGGCTATATAATATTTTATCAAGTGAATAAACCATAATTTACTGAACTGTTCTAGTATCATACGCCTATAAATATCATTGCAACAAGCAACTTTTTTGCATAAAGCTACTTTTAAAAAATGATTACTTTTCTTATGATAGAGTCTCGGAATGTACATTTTAATGCTTGAAGAACATATGGTGAAGAAAATATTTTCCAAGACATTTGGGAAGGTTATTTATTTATAGAGTTAAAAATACTTATGTTTCCTGCTTTTTCCTCAAGGGTTTTTATGATTTCCTGTCTCACATTCAGATCCTTTATCCACTTTGAGTTGATTTTTGTGTCTGGTGTAAGAAAGTGGTCTAATCTCATTCTTCTGCATGTTGCTGTCCAGTTCTCCCAGCACCACCTGCTAAAGAGGCAGTCTTTTTTCCATTGGATACTTTTCCTGCTTTATCAAAGATTAAGTGGTCATATACTTGTGGGTCCAGTTCTGGGTTCTCTTTTCTATTCCATTGGTCTATGTGTCTGTTTTTGTGCCAACACCATACTGTCTTGATGATGACAGCTTTGTAGTAGAGGCTAAAGTCTGGAATTGTGATGCCTCCCGTTTTGGTTTTCTTCTTCAATATTACTTGGCTATTC
>NC_043704.1:152890525-152916138 GCF_006229205.1 Suricata suricatta
TTATGACTCAGCAATAGCACTGCTAGGGATTTACCCAAAGGATACAGAAGTGCTGATGCAGAGGAGCACATGTACCCCAATGTTCATAGCGGCACTTTCTACAATAGCCAAATCATGGAAAGAGCCTAAATATCCATCAACTGATGAATGGATCAAGAAGATGTGGTTTGTATATACCATGGAGTACTATATGGCAATGAGGAAGAATGAAATATGGCCTTTTGTAGGAAAGTGGATGGACCTTGAGGGTGTCATGCTCAGTGAAATAAGTCAGGCAGAGAAGGACAGATACCATATGTTTGCACTCATAGGTCTAACAGGAGAGACCTGGCAGGGGACCATGGGGAGAGGAAGGGGGAAAGAGAGCGGGGAAGAGTGAGGGACACAGATCATGGGAGACTATTGACTACTGAAAACGAACCGAGGACTAAAGGGGGAGGGGGAGGGAAGGGGGTGATGGTCATGGTGGGGGGCACTTGTGGGGAGAAGCACTGGGTGTTATATGGAAACCAATTTGACAATAAACTATTAAAAATACTTATATTTCCTTAATTTCTGGATGGGCTGGACTTTTTGTTTTAATTTGTGAATTGTGTATTCCCATCTTTGCCCATGTATCATTTTGCCTTTTTCCTTGTGAGTTTGAGTGAGTTTTTCCTATAATTAAAATGTTAACTTTTTGTAATTCTTAGTTGGCTATTCAGTAATACAAGTTAATTTTTCAAGTTAGAAAGTTCTAAATTTTGATAAATATTCTCTTATATGTTGTCCTAGTTTTTCTAATTTAACATATTTGCTGCTTTAGTCTTTTAGGAATATATTGAATAATTGAAAGAATAATAAGAAATCACTTATTTTGTTCACATAGATTTGATCCCATATTTAACTGTGTGATAGAAACCATCACAGTCAACACAGAGAACATTCCAGACACTCTAAAAGTTTCCTCATGCCAGTTGGCAATCAATCCCTTGACCCCCAGTTGCAATCCCAGACAAATACTGATCTGCTTTCTGTCACTCTAGAATAGTATTGCTGTTTCTAGAATTTAATATGAATGGACTCATATAATGTATGTACCATACTTTGATATCTGACTTCTTCCACTTAGCATGTTCTGAGATGCTTTCATGCTGTTGTTCCTATCACTAGCTTTTCTCCTCCTTGGTGTTGAGTTGTATTCCTTTGTAGAAATATATCATAATTTGTTTTCCCATTCACTTGTTGACAGACATGGGGGTTGTTTCTAGTTTTTGGCTACTATGAATAAAGCTGCTATGAACATTTATGAATAGAAGTCTGTTTGTGGGGGGCACCTGGGTGGCTCAGTCGGTTGAGCATCTGACTCTTTATTTAGGGTCGGGTCATGATCTCAGGGTCGTGAGACAGAGCCCCATGTTGGGCTCTGTGCTGGATGAGGAGCCTTCTTAAGAAGCTCTCTGCCCTTCTAGCCTGCTCATGTTCTCACTTTCTCTAAACATTTAATTAATTAATTAAACATCTTTTTGTAGAGATATGTTTGCATTTCCCTTGGATAAATACCTAGGAGTAGAATTACTGTGACAAATGTTAAGTATATGAGTAACTTTGTAGGAAACTGCAAAACTTTTCCAAAGTGGCTGACCTGTTTTACATTCCTGCAATATATGAAGGTTTCAAAGTCTTTATTAATTCCATCCTTAATTTGCTCTTCTATTTCTAGCTTCTTAAGGCAAAACCGTAAATAGTTGGCTTTAGACCATTCTTTTCTTCTACAACTGTATAAAGCTATAAATTTCCAACCATGCTCTGCTAAAGAAAGCTTCATCCCACAGATTTTGATATGTTCTGTTTTTATTACCTTTTGGGTAAACATTCCCTACTTCTTCTTATGATTACTTCTTGGTCCCATGTGTTATTTAGATGTGTTTTTTTCAAAGATTTTTTATTTTTCTAGTTGCCTTATTGTTAATGATTTCCAATTTAATTCTGTTGGAAAGAATATACTTTGTAATATTTAAATCTTTTGAAATTAGGAGAAGCGTATTTTATGGCTCTGTCATGGGGGAGTGGTTCACGTGCACTTGAAAGGACATGGATTCCGCAGTTGTTTGATATGATTGTCTCTAAATAGTACTATTAGGTTAAGGTGGTTTATCGTGTTATTTAGATATTTTATCCTTTTGCCATTTCAGTTAGTATTTCTATGAATTACTGAAGAGAGGCTTGAAATCTTCATCTATGATTGTGAATTTGTCTATTATCCCTTCATTTTGGCAAATTTTGCTTACTGTATTTTTTCTTTTATAGTTTATTGTCAAGTTGTTTTCCATAAGCTTTATGTATTTTTCAGCACTATTATTAGGCACATACAGGTTTATGGTTGTTATATCTTCCTGATGTATGTATGCATTGTTGTATTAATATGAAGTGTCCTTCTTTATCTCTAGTAATATTCCTTTTAGTATTTGCTTTGTCTGAGATTGATATCGCTACGCCAGTTTTCTTAGGCTCATTGTTTGCATGGCATACCTTTTTCTATCCTTTTACTCTCAACCCTTTTGTGTTTTTATATTTATAATGTATCTCTTATAAAGAGCACATAGTTGGTTCTTGTTTTTTATGCGGTCTATTTTCTAATCTCTGTCTTTTAATGGATTATTTATTTCATTTGCATTTAATGTAATAATGAATATGCTTAAACTCGAGTCTGCTGTTTTTCTATTGGTTTTCTGTTGATCTCATCTGTTTTTTGTTCCTTTGCTTTTCTGTTGTTCTTCCATTCCTGCCTTCTTTTTTGTTAATCAAGTATGTTTAGTATTTCATTTTAACTCTCTACTGGTTTTTTTAGATTTACTTCTTTGCATTTCTTTTTAGTGATTGTTTCTTCTCTGTTGCTAAGTGAGACTTGGGATCTAGTTAAGGACAGTAAGCTTGGGACTATGCCTTGAAGTGAGGAGCATGGACACTGCTGAGAATAAAAACGATCCTGGCAATATCACTGGGGAAAATGGTCTCCCCTTGAGACAGTTGGCTATTCCGCGTGAGGAGCAAACTGAGAGTGCAGGAGCTGCCACTCGTTGTTTGCTGCAGTGTCTCTGGGAACCTTAGCAGTCAGACTGGGATCTGTGGAGGAGGCGAATCCAGGAGTGGCTGTTGCTCCCACAGCAGTGGTCTGCCAAGCTCAGCTTTCCTAGGGGGTGGAATGAGTCTTCTTTTTTCTATTAATGGAAGGCAGTGGCCCAACTGGGTGCTAATCTGCTTGAAGGTCATTTTTACTACTAAAAGACCCATAAAGGCAGAGAAATGAACGAACCCTTGTCGAGGGTAGGGAGGTTGCTGCTGTCTCCTGGTGGCATTTGTACTGGCAATGGATGCATGAAAGTGAGGGTGGGAGGAGGAGGTTGAAAATGTTTTTTTTTATAAAAGAAGGCATGTGGCTGAGTTATTAGGCCCATGGGGGGAGAGTTTCTCTAGTTTTGTCAGTGTCCTTTGGTTAGAAAAATTTTAAACGGGAAATTGATTCCAAGTCAATAGCTCTCAGAGAATGAATGCCAAAGTGCCCTGGAATCAGGCGATGGTGTTCTGTTAACCTACCTGGACTCTACTCTGATTGGATACTCTAAGCATGCTTGAACTGACAATGACATGCTCCAGAGGGCCTCATTTACCTGGTGGGCTGGGATCTCTTTGTCATGGAGCTCCCAAGCCCTGATCCTTGTGGTGGGCATGGCTCTACTCCATATCAGATCACGGGTTGGGCTTCCTGTCCCTCTGCTGGGCAGGCTTCTGCTGGGAGTGGGAGGTAGGAGCCAGGTGGTCAGGTAGAAATGGCAGTCGGGGGCTGCTGTCTCGTTTGATTGAGATCTAGATGGAGACTTGCAAAATCCCACAAATCTGCAATTACAACCTTTTACCAAAATACCCTTAACTTTTGTAAATTATACCTGATTTTTAAAAATGGAATTTCAGGGAAGACATGAATTAATCTGCTGTGTTCTTTTGTCACCTAAAAGGTGATCAGCTTAGAAAAAAAGGCTGAAGCAGGGAGCAGCTCAGAACCATTTCTGCTCTTGGGTTTGGCTACTTGGGGTTTTTCAAGTTCTCAAGATCTTAGTTCTTAGCTTTGTGGGCTGACAGTGGTTGGATATTCTACCAGAAAGGGTCCATTTCTTTTTCTCTGAACCAATAGATTGTTTGAATTGATTGCTTCTGTCCCTAAAAGTGGAACATGTGTGTGTGTGTGTGTGTGTGTGTGTGCACACACGCACACACACACACACGTGCAGGCATGCACTTGAGCAGACCCAGCATTTTTGACCACCTGTTTCAATTGTGGTAAAATACACATTATATAATTTTTTAAATGTTTATATATTTCTGAAATAGAGTGCAAGTAGAGGAGGGGCAGAAGGAGTGAGACACAGAATTCTCAACAGGCTCTAGGCTCTGAGCTGTCAGCACAGAGCCCGACACGGGGCTGGAACACACAAACCATGAGATCATGACCTGGATCGAAGTCGGACACTCAACCAACTCAGCCACCCAGGTGCCCCCACATTATATAAAATTTACAATCTCAACCATTTTAAGTGATAGTAAGTATATTCACATAGTTGTGCAACCAATTACCACCATCTAACTCCAGAACTCTTTGCATTTTGCAAAACTGAAACTCCGTGCCCCTTAACCACTAACCCCCCTCCAGTCCCTGCCAACCACTGCGCTTCAGTCAGTCGGTCACCATGTAGCTGGCTGTAGGTGCCTCACGTAAGTGGAATAATACAGTATTTGTCTTTTTGCAACTGGTTTATTTCCCTTAGCAGAATGACTTCAAGGTTTCCTCATGCTGTAGCATGTGTCAGGATTTCCTTCCTTTTTAAGGCTGAATAATATTTTTTGGTATATACCTCATCTTATTGATCTATTTATCCATCAGCGGACATTTGGGATTGCTTCCGTCTCTCGGCTATTGTCAATAATGCTGCTGTGAGCGTGCATGTGCAACTATTTCTTTGAGATCTTGCTTCAGTTCTTCTGGATGTGTATCCACAAATGGAGTTGCTGGATCATATGGTACTTCTATTTTTTATTTTTTTGAGCCTGCACAGTATTTTTCATGGCTGGTTGCACCACTTTACAATCTTACCAGTCATGTATGACAGTTTCTGTTTTTATGCATCCTTACCCACTTGTTATTTTCTGAAATAACAAGTTTTTTTGAAAGTAGCCATCCTAATGAGTAAAAGGTGTTTCTTTACTGTGGTTTTGATTTGTATCTCCCTGATTATTAGTGATCGTGAGCATGTTTTCATATGTTTGTTGGCCATCTGGCCACCGTTGGAGAAATATCTAATTCAAGTCATTTAGCCATTTTTAAATTAGGTTACTTTATTTGTGCTATTTCTTTTTAAATTTAGTTTTTTAATTAAAATCTTTATATGGAAACATAATGACATTAATATTATATTAGTTTGAGGTGTATAGTGATTCAGTGTTTAAATACATTGTGGAATCATGAGTCTTGTTACCGTACAAAGTTTTATGGTGTTATTGACTGTATTCCCTATGATGTACATTACGTCTTCATGTCTTATTTATTTTATAACTGAAAGATTGTACCTCTTAATCCTCTGCACCTGTTTCATCCATCCCCCAGTCTCCTCCCTCTGGCAACCATCAGTTTGTTCTCTGTATCTAGGAGTCCATTTTGGTTTGTTTTGCTTTTTAGTTTCTACATATGAGTGAAATCATACAGTATTTGTCTTACTCTGTCTGACTAATTTTACATCGCATAATGCCCTCTAGATTATCTGTTTTCATGAATGGCAAGATTTCATTCTTTTTTATGGTGGAGTAATATTCCCTTGTGTACATATACCACATTTTCTTTACCCATTTGTCTATTGGTGGATACTTAGATTGCTTCCATATGTTGGCTATTGTTAGTAATGCCACATGGAAACATGTATATCTTTTCAAGTTAGTGTGTTCCGTTTCCTTGGATACCCAGAAGTAGAATTGCTAGATCACGTGGTACTTCTATTTTTAACTTTTAAAGGAGCCCCCATATTGTTTTCCACAGCAGCTGCACCAATTTACACTCCCACCAACAGTGCACAAAGGTCTCCTTTTTTCTGCACACTTGCCAGCTCTTGTTTCTTGTCTTCTTGAGAATATTCACTGTGACAGGTGTGAGGTGATACTTCACTGTGGTCTTGATTTGCATTTTCTTCATGATTGGTGATGTTGAATGTCTTCTCATGTGCGTGTTGGCCATCTGTATGTCTTCTCTGGAAAAATGTCGCTTCAGGTCTTCTGCCCATATTTAATCAGATTATTTGTTCACTTGATATTACTGAGTTGTATGAGTTTTTTATATATTTTGGATGTTAACCCCCTCCAGGATGTATCATTTGCAAATCTCTTCTCCCATTTAGTATGTTGCCTTTTCAATTTTTTTAATGTTTGTTTATTTCTGAGAGAGAGAGAGACACACACACACACACAGAGATCAAGAGAGCACAAGTGGGGTGTGGCAGAGAGAGAGGGAGACAGAATCCAAAGTAGGCTCCAGGGTCTGAGCTGTCAGGACAGAGCCAAATGTGGGGCTCGTGAACTGTGAGAAGATGACCTGAGTCGAAGTTGGATGCTTAACTGAGTGGGCCACCCAGGCGCCCCTAGGAGTTTGCCTTTTCATTTTGTTGATGGTTTCCTTTGTTGTGCAAAAGCTTTTTATTTTGATCTTTGATGAAGTTCCATTTGTTTATTTTTGCTTTTGTTATCCTTGTCTGGGGCATCAGAACCAAAAAAATATTGCTGAGACCAGAGTTTACTGCTAAGTTTTTATCTAGGAATTTTATGGTTTGATTCTTGCATTTCAATGTTTAATCCATTTTTAAAATGTTTTTATTTACTTTTGAGAGAGAGAGAGAGAGAGAGAGAGAGAGACTGAACACTAGTGGAGGAGGGGTAGAGAAAGAGGGAGACATAAAATCCAAAGCAGGCTCCAGGCTCTGAGCTGCCAGCAGAGCCCAATGCAGGGTTCAAACTCGTAAACCATGAGATAATGACCTGAGCTGAAGTCAGACGCCCACCCTCTGAGCCACGCAGGTGCCCCAAATCTTTAATCCATTTTAAGTTTATTTTTGTATATGGTGTCATTTTTTGGTTATTAAGTTGTAGGTGTTCTTTGTATATCTTAGATATTAACCTCTCATCAGCTATATTGCTATATAATTTGCAAATATTTTCTTCTAGAAGTTTTATAGTTTCTGCTCTTGCCCTTAACTATCTAATCCATTTTGAGTTCATTTTTACACATGGTGTAATGTTGGGGTCTGACTTTCTTTTTTGCATGTGGATATTGAGCTATCTCAGCATTATTTGTTGAAAAGGCTGTCCTTTTTCCACTGAATAGTCTTGGCCTCTTTGTTGAAAATCATATGACCATATATGTTAGGGCTTCTTTCTGAGCTTGCTGTTCTAGTCCAGTGTTCTCTATGTCTGCCTTTATACCAGCACCACCCTGTTTTGCTTACTTTAGCTTTGCGAAAAGTTTTGATATAAGAAAGTCTGAGACCTCAAACTTTTTCTTTCCCAAGATTGCTTTGACTATTCAAGGTCCTTTGAGATTTGGGGTCCTGAAATGTGAATTTCAGGAAAATTTTTTTTATTTTCGCAAAGAATGTCATTGAGATTTTGATAGCGATTGCGCTGAATCTATAGACCACTTTGAGTAGTATGAACGTCTTAACAGGATTAAGTCTTCAGATCCATGAACATGGGATATGGAAAGATCCAGAAAGATCCAGCTTTAACCTTGTCATTTATTCTCCTTGTTTCTTTGCCATCATCCCCTTCTGTGCATCAAAGTGACATTTCTAGAATCCTGATGACAAAATAGCAGTGACAATGCCCCTCCTAAAGCCCCATGTGTGCTAAGACAACTCTCAAGAATGTGGCCACGGAGCTAAGCACTGAACAGAGCTAACAACTTTATCCGTGAGCCTGTTGCTTAGAAATTCTGACCACTAGAACTTGCTTATGATGCTTGCCACTCTGCAGTCTGGTTTACTGAAAAATCAAAACGTTAAATGTCACATTGAAATGTAATAGAACCACGTAAAGGCCCGATAAGAGATGGGCTGTCTGCCTTTCACATCATTTATCATGTTCTTTCTTGTTCTGAATGCTTTACTTTGTAGGTATGTCTTCACTGGGATTTATATTTTTGAAGCTTTGATAAAAATATTGGCAAGAGGTTTCATTCTGGATGAGTTTTCCTTTCTTCGAGATCCATGGAACTGGCTGGACTCCATTGTCATTGCAACAGCGTAAGAATGTCTAAGACGCTAATTCAGGAGACTTGGGGTGGGAAAGAAGCTCTTTGGCTTCCACCAGGGGTCTGTGTGGGTCCATGTGAGTAGCTAAGTGTGTCCTAATCATGCCTAGAGTTCTGAGTGCAGTGTTGGTTGGCCCTGAACAGCCTCACGCACCCAACTGGCCAGAGGCCTCCACACATGAATCCATTTCTAGGCCACATTCGTGCTCTTACTCCTTCAGCCATTCACTCCCCAAACAGTGGCCTATTATGGGCCAAGTTCTGTGCAAGATACAAGGGCTGTGACAATGAAAACAAAACAAAACAAACAGACATGGTTCTCACCCTCTTGAAGCTTGCAGCCCAGATGGGAAGAGAGGAAACTAGCAAGCAGCGCAGTCTGGTTCGGGTGAGTGTGGGGACAGGAGCTGAGCATGTGTCGGGCTGTCAGAATGTGTGGGAGGAGCCGCAGAGTCTGCAGAATCTTTGGCTCCCACAAGCTCTCAAGGAGTTCCCCTCATTTCCTTCTAGGAGTTGTATAGATTTGCCCTTATGTTTAAGCACATGGCCAGTTTTGAGTTAATGATTGCGTGCAGACCGTATACGATGTGAGGTAGGGGTTGAAGTTCTTCCTGAAGGAAAGGACATCAGTTTGGCATCTGAATGCTAAGGCAGAGCCGGCAAAGTGAAGAACAAGAAGAGCCATGGCGTCACTGGCACGGTAACAACGAACTGTCCTTACTTAACTGGTGCCGGCCGTCGTCCTAAGCATTTGGCCTACGATTTCCTATTTAGTTTTTGCAAAAGCCCTTTGAGGTAGATGCTATAATCCCCGAGTTTTATATTTGGAATTCGATGGTTGTGTGATTTGGGCCGCTGAAAGCGGTGCCGCGCAGTGGTGAGAGCCGCAGAGGCAGACGGCCCGGTCCCTCTGCCACGGCCACGTCGCCGGACCTGATGGAAGCGCACCGGGCCTGGATCTTGGTAGTCAGTCAGTAAACGTTGTGGCTGATGTCTCTTATTGGATGCTGTAGCCACAGCTGCATGGACTATTTCAAGGGATCTTCATCTAGGCCCAAATGTGAAAAATTAGCTGAAAACAGCCTCCCGTGCACTCTGTGGTCCACGGCAACGCAGAGCGATATTACCAGACCTCGAGACGAGGGTGGGGTCGAGAAAGTGAGGCCCCAGGTTTCACCGCGGCGGACAGAGGGCTGAGGCCATGTTTGTTTGTGGCCTTGCGGATGCACAGTTGGGCTGCAGGACTGAGGAGGCCAGGCTCCCCCTGTGCTTTGTCTCCTAGGTCCGTGATGTACTTACCGAACATCAACACCAGCGGCATCAGCCTGTCCTCCCTGCGGACCTTCCGAGTCTTCAGAGCTTTGAAAGCGATTTCAGTGGTTTCAGGTGAGTCGAGCTGACGCCCAACGTTGCCTCTTAGTAGGAGGAATATTCAAGGTGACCTGTAAACCCAAGCCAAACAAATTCTGCTTTATTCATTTATTTGCTCATTCAACAAATGTGTCTTTGAGCACCTACTACGTCCAGACACTGTGCTAGCTACTTGGTACGTCAGTGAGTGAACACAGAGTCCCTGCCCTCATGGGGGTTGACATTCTGAGTGGGGTTAGGGAGACAGGTATTGAGCAATAACTATAATAAGTAAGTAATTTCCTGCTCTGTTAGAAAGTGCTATGTGCTCTGGAAAAAGAAAAAGGAAAAGGAAACAGCATGAGGGCTACCGGAAGTCATGAGTTCAGCGAGTCCGGATGCAGTTTTCAGTAGGGTGATCGGGGGAGGTGTCATTGGGTAGGTCCCTTCCGTCCCCTAGGGGGTCTGGCAGTGGATGTGACGGCGGTGAGGGAGGTTCACGAGTAGATGCATGGGGAAGAGCGCTCTGAGCACCGGCGGGAGCCAGTGGCGCAGTGACAGAAGTAGAAAGGATACGGACGGGGCGGGGCAGACAGAGCGAGGGGCCAGGTGGGCCGCACTGGTGGAGGGGAGGCATGGATGCCTAGGAGGACTGGGGCTTTGCTCAGAGACAAACGGGAGCCATGAGAGGGCTTTGAGCAGAGGAGTCCCACGATCCGACAATGTTTCTGTCTTGTTTTGTTTTTATGGGAGTCAAGCCGACACACAATGTTCTGTTAGTTTGCGGCGTGTGATACAGTGACCCAACAGCTCTATACACTATGCGGTGCTCACAAGTGTAGCTACCATCTGTCCCTGTACCGCACTATTACAATGCCATTGATTGTATTCCCTATTCTTTTTTTAAATGTTTATTTATTGATTTAGAGAGATGGAGTGAGAGTGCAAGCAAGGGAGGGGCAGAGAGAGAGAGAGAGAGAGACGGAGAACCCCAAGCAGACTCCCCACTGTCTGGGCAGAGCTGGACATGGGGCTTGATCCTATGAACCGTGAGACCATGACCTGAGCCAAAATCAAAAGCTGGACATTCAATCGACTAAGCCACCCCCGGGCTTCTAGAGTCCCTCTGTTGTGCGTTTCTTCTGTGCGGCTTACTCCCTCCAGACCTGGAGGCCCACACCGCCCACCCCCCTTCACCCATTTTGCCCCTCCTCCATCTTCTACCACTCTGGCAGCCACCACTTGATTCCCTGTATTTATGAGTTTCTGTTTTGAGATTCCACATCTAAGTGAAATCATGCAATATTTGTCTTTCTCCATCTGACTTATTTCACTGAGCATAATACCCTCTAGGTCTATCCATTTTTTTTTGCAAATAGCGGACTCTGGTTCTTTTTATGGCTGAGTAATATTCCATTGTGTGTGTGTGTGTGTGTGTGTGTGTGTGTGTGTGTGTGTGTGTGTACATTTACCACATCTCATTTATCCGTGCATCTAATCTGACAGGTTTTAAATGGACTACTCTGGCTGGAGATTAGAATGAAGAACATGGAGAACAGAGTAAAGGGGCAGAAAGGTGGAAGCAGGGAAGTCAGATAGGAGACATGGCAGTCGCCGTGCAGACCTGCTGCAGGGAGCATAGCTGAATAACGGTCCCAGCTGCCACGTCCCCGGACTCCCCACTGCGTCCGTGTCCATGCCACAGTCAAGCTTCCCCTGCACGTCAGGGACCTAGTGCAGGCCCTTCCTAAAGGACGTGGGCCTGTCCAACGGGGGACTTTGGTTCCGGGCTCCTCAGCAGCCTGGCTGAACCTCGCTCGCAGTGGCTCTGCTTGTCCACTCCTGCTTCCTTCCCACTGTCCTCTGCCAGCTGTCAGCCTCGTGTCACGGCCTGAGGCCCTCCGTGCCAGCTACGCTCGCTTCCCCTTTGTCTTCACAGACGTGTCACCCACAGAACCCTTGCATTCACCGTTCCAGAGCGTCTGCTGCTCAGAGAACTCAGACACAAGAGACCACTGTCATAATCCAAGCAAAGAGATGGTCATGTTCTCAGCTCAGGTGGTGGTGGAGGAGCTGGTGGGTAGTGGTCTGACTCTAGAAATCTGAGGGTAAAAATAGTATTTCCCAATAGGCTGCTTGTATGTGTGGTGTGAGCGAAAGAAAAGAGTCAAGGATGAGTCAAGTTTTTTGGGGGAAGAGAAGTCATCATTAACTGATGAGGAGCAGGGCTGGAGGTCGGATATGGAGTTCGCATTGGACAGTTCTGTTTGAGATGGCTGTGAGGCATCAGTGGAAGTACCAGGTAGGTGATTAGGTATATGAGTCTGGAGGTATCATTTTGGAAACGTATGAGCTCATCCATCGACAGGAGCCTATAGATGATACTTGGAGCCATGACATCTCATGTGATTCCCAAATAGAGTGAGCCTAGATGCAGGAAAGAAAAGGGCCACGGTCTGGTCCCAGGACACTGCTACCTTAAGGGGAAGGGAGAAGAGGAGAAATCAGCAAAGGGGATGAGCAGGAGCCAGGAAGAAAGGAGGAGGGAAGGTGAATCCTGGGGGCCAGGTAAAGAAGATGCGCTCTGCACCAGGATGGAGTTAAGGATGGGTCCTGACTATGAACTACAGATGACCAAAGCTGAGGTTACTAGGCGTACCCTTGCCCTCTGCTTCCGCTCTCCCTTTACATTAAAACATCTTTACTACAGAATATTCCCTCTCTGCCGTCCTTCCCCCTCGCCCTCTTCCCACTCCTTCTAGTCTCTTCTATCAATGCTTAGCTCCACTACGAAAATTCTAGGCAATTTGGATCCTTTCAGACAGAGGCAGTGGGTTGGTTATTTCTTGAAACCTCAGAAAAACAACTGCACAATGATAACCTGGCAGGCAGGACACTTTACGTAGAACTTGCCCCCTCCTTCTTTTCTTCCTCTTTTGCAAGGTTGACCTTGGTTTCGTAGGTTAAGTGAGAGATTCTGTGCCTTGTGTTTCCTGTGGGTAAAATGTGTATCAGGCAGTCGCTTAGCACATGTAGGGTTTCCTTCTTCATCTCTAAACAGGTGACCATAGTCTCTGTTTGGACTCACGAAACACACGAGATGCCTGGATACTTTCCGGAAGCAAGGCTGTGAGGTATGATCCTTTAAGGGACTGTGTGAAAATGATTCAGGAATCACAGCCATCTTTCATCCAAGTCTTCTTGCTTTGGAGAAGACTCAGCGTGTTGGTACGGATAAGAGTCGGGCTTAGATAAGGTTGAAGCATCCACTTGTTTGGCGGCAGCTGGGAACACACTGAGTGTCCCCGCTTGGCCTCACGCCTCCTCCTCCTTGCATTGCACTTTGTGGGAAGGTCGTTTGCTGCAAGCTTGGCCCCCATGAGATGCCACTTCCTCTTCTCAAGTCTACCAGTCGTGGTTTACACCGATCCCTGGGAGCTCTGTCCCTCTGCGTCATCCACACACTGTAAGTCCTGTCTGGTCGGGCTCCCCAGCGGTGCTGAGGGCAGAGAGCCTGGTGCGGCGGGGTGTGGGGCTGGCGCACTCTGGCTCCTCAACAGTAAAATGTGTGCGTCCTTTTCCCACTCTGCACCCAGGATGCCACGTTGCTTAGCCTGAAACCAGGTGGGTGGGAGGGAAAACGGGATCTGCTACACGGTTCTGCAAACAAGGAAGTCTGTAAATGCTACAGATGGGGATTTCCCTGCACACACACCCCCTCTCCCCTCCCCAGACAGCTGATTTTAAACATTTACCGTCATACCAAAGATTGTGTCCTTATGTTGTAACTTGGCAGCCTAGTAGTGTGCCATGGACACAGTAGGTGGTTAGTAAATATTTCTCGAATTAAAAAAAAAACAACTCTCTTATAAGTAGTAATCTGAGTTTTCTCCGCTAGAGTATTCTCATTATCTGGGTCCAGAGAGCGCTCCTCCTTCTAGCTCCTTGCCCCCCCGATGGATTGACGTGCCATGGCCTCTTGTGTGACTTGTAGTGGGTAGCGGCTGCCGGATGTTAACGCGGCTCTGTGTCCTTCTCTAGGGCCCCTACTTTGGCCTTCGTGCCGCATGTGACCCCAGCTGGGAGCTGTCTGCGTGACTGTAATCAGGTCTCCTCTATGGGATGTTTCTGCTCCGAGTCTTCTGACGTGCTCTTCGCATCAGCCCTGTCACAGGCACAGGGCTGAGCCCTAGCCTGGCATCTGCCCAAGGTCACATGCCTCCTCAGGCAGAGTTAGAATCCAACTCCAGCCTGCAGTCAGGTGACATCTGAGGCCCCGGACATGCAGGCCATGCCCTTCGCCTGTGCCTGCTGTGTTGAGTGCGGGGCTTCATCCCATGCCTCTCTTCCCCGCCCTGCCCAGGTCTGAAGGTCATCGTTGGGGCCTTGCTGCGCTCTGTGAAGAAGCTTGTTGATGTGATGATCCTGACTCTCTTTTGCCTCAGCATCTTCGCCCTGGTAGGTCAGCAGCTCTTCAAGGGCAGTCTGAACCAGAGATGCGTCAAGAAGAGCTGTAGGGACGCGGATAACTTTGAGGGTAAGAATCCTGCCCTTTACGCCTCGGTCTGTGCACGGCTAACTTTTACTGTCACCGCTCACGCTGTCTACAGATCTGCATTACAGAGCCTCTTAGGAGGAAGGATGATTTCATCCATCCAGGGTTTCTTAGAGCACTGCCTCAGTCTTTGGGTTTCCATGGAGAAGGCAAAGCCTGAAGCCGTATCCGCACAAGTGGTGTTGGCGCCCGTCCTTTCCCTGGGGATCTGCCCACTCATTGTCAGGTTTTGCTTTATTTTTTTTTTTAATTTGAGAGAGAGGGAGGGAGTGAGCGAGACAGAGAGAGACAGAGAGACAGAGAGACAGAGAGAGCGCATGCATGTGACTGGGGGAGAGGGGCAGAGGGAGAGACAGTAACTTAAGCAGGCTCCACACCCAGCATGGAGCCCAACACAGGGCTCAGTCCCACAACCCCGGGATCATGACCTGAGCCAAAATCAAGAGTTGGAGGCTTAGCTGACTGAGCCCCCCCGGTGCCCCTCATCATGTTTTGCAGAAGTTTTCAGAATGCCTGGATGTGGCCAGAAAATTCCCTCCTTCCTGAATATTTTCTCTAATGATATTCGTTCTTTTTTAAAAATTTTAAATGTTTATTTGTTTTTGAGAGAGAGATAGAGGGAGGGAGAGCGAGAGAGCACGAACAGGGGAGGGGCAGAGAGAGAGGGAGACACAGAATCCGAAGCAGACTCCAGGCTCTGAGCTGTCCGCACAGGGCCCAACCCAGGGCTTGAACTCACCAACTGTTAGACCATGGCCTGAGCCAAAGTCAGATGCTCGCCTGACTAAGCCACCCAGGTGCCCCGGTATCACCTCTTTTTCTGCTGCACCCTCTCCACACTGAGGTCTCACGTGTCTTGGGTCTCACGGGCTACCCCGTTTCCGTGTCTGTCTTGGTTTATGCAGCTTCTCATGGGTTGAGTCTGTGTCCGGCTTCTCCCAAGGCCTGGTCCCTGGTTCAGTTTTATGCACTGAGAGGCCGCAGGATCATGGCGGTGCCCATGCCTCCCCTGGTCCTTCTTCCTTTCCCTCCTTTTCTATTGCTCCCTACTGAGGGCTTCCTCTCTGCTTCTCTGGCTGCACACTTTGATCATTTTCGAGGATTCCAGACCATCGGTTCCAAACAGCCCTGAACCATTTGCTGTTGTCCATCCTTTCAGGTTTGTTTTTTAATCTGAATTTATGATTCTTTCCTTATCAGACAGTTGCTTTGAAAAGAAAGATTCTGAATTCAGAATGTGTGGCAGCTGGATGGGTGAAAGGTAAGAGGTTCACACTACCCGTTTTTCTCCCAAGCAGAGCACGTGGGGACCTTTCGGGGTGACGTTGCAAACGGTCCTCATCTGACGGCTCGAGGAGGCAGTGTGGCTGTGCAAACAGCCCTGAGTCTCACGTGTGTCTCAGCAAGTTTAGACACGCATTGTTAAGTTATTAACAACTCATCGCTATAATTAATAAAAATAAAATAAATCGTTTTTAAAATTAATAATAAAACAATAAAATTACAGTAGCAAGCTTATTGTAATTTAATATAACTCAAAAGATAATAAAAATTCATTTAATATAATTCTAAAAATTAATATGATCATTATTTCCAAGTGTTTGGAGAAGCTTCCCTTCTCCCTCACGGTTATGTTGACTTTGTAGCTGAAAAAACCTATTGTGAATGTCATGCGTTGACTTTGTGCAGCGAGTGTTCAGGGCTTTCAAAGGTTAGGAGGGATGTTATGCCCGACAGCCCGGTGGAGTCCTTACTTCCTGTTCAATGGCACATGGTCCTGAGGCAGGACTACCCGAGCATCTCCCTCGGGTGCTCATGTGTTGATTACCAATGCCTCTAATTTTGTACACAGTTTTGTGTGTGTTCACAAGCCCCTTGTGGTCCTCTGGCCCTTTGGGGATACCCTTCTTTCTTCCAGGGTCTCAGTGCTCTCTGTGGTGAGAAATCCAATCCAGGATGATTTAATGAGTGTATTTCAAATGAAGATACTAAGCAAGTCATTGTCATAAAGTAGGCTAAATTTGTTCCTCAGGAACAAGTCTGGGAGGCCAACAGCAGCCAAGCTCTGTGCTAGGCCCAGGAGTGCCAGTATGAACTAAGAGCACGTTCCTCCTGAAGCTGGCATCTCGCAGGAAAGAGAGAGATGTGTTGACTCTTAGAAAGTATGAGGAGCGTTTTAAGAGAGATGTGTAGATACTGAGAGAAAGAACCGGGGACATAACCCTGTCCAGAAAATGAGAGCAGTGTCCTCCAGTACCACGTGGGACGGCCACAGGTTCAGATTCAGCCCAACACACAAGACACCATGGGCTTGAATCTAACACGGAGTTTACTGGCTTTTCTGAAATGGTCCTTGACATGACACACTGCATCCACAGTGCTTTCATTTACTGAAGGGACCAAAGCCGCCACGTACAGTGCTCCCTGGACCCCACACAGGGCAGGGACAGTCACTGAGGGCAAAATGCAAGGGGGGTTGGGTCACCTGGACACACAGGCACAGCAGCCTTGGCTTCTGAATGGTCTTTATTGTGTCTGCGTCTCTCTAAGCTTGTATGGCAGCCTCAGTTCTCTAGTCTAAGTACAGTCGCAAAGCTCGGGTGCTTTACAGATGGCCGACTCCCAGTACATGATCCTCCCCACTGATCACAGCACGGCAGTCTCCGAGGAGATGGCAGGTCTAGTAGGGTCGCCCTCTGAGGCAAGTCCCCATGTGCCCAGGGCCCAGGCCCGGTCTTCAGCCTTTGCTGGCTGCTCCGTTCCCTGAAGACCAACCAGCTGGTTCTGAAGCATGAGTAGGAGGTTCTGGTAGGGGAGGAGGTAGTGTGAACAATTCCATTTAGTAGAATAGGAAAGGTTTTGCACCTGAGGTTAAGTGGTCAGAGGGGAGCAAGAAGAAACCCAGCAGCTCGGTAGGCAGAGGGGCAGGAGACGGGAACTAGCTCTGCAGCATCTGGTAGGCCATCAGGGCCAAGGGTTTTTACCTGGATCCCAAGGAAACAAGATGTGGCCAGGTTAGGTGTTTATAAAGACCCTGTGGCTGCTACATGGAGAATGGATACATGGAGTAATGAGGCAGCCACTTAGGAGACTATGTTGATATAGACGAGAGTCACGAAGTCGTGCGGTGGAGATGATGGGAAATGGATGGATGGGTTCCAAAGACATTTGAGAGACACAAAGAGCAAGACTTGTGAATTGAATAAGGTGTTGGCAGGGACACTGTGCACCAGTGCGTGTGGGAGGCTGGTGGGAAGTGTAGAGGGCAGAAAACTGTTTAGAGGTGTTTCTCTTCCTTCCGGGGTGAGTGACTTGTGCTATCTTTGCAGAGATGAGAACACTGAGGAGAGATTTAGTCACTTGTATAGGTTCACAGGAAGGCATATCCAGACAGGGAGATAGCGGGCAAAACAAGCTAATATTCTGGATGGTGACCAGGAAATAAGGTAAATCAAGTATGTTGGGTTCGACCCCAGTAGTTTCACAGAAGATAAGGGCACTGAGACTTCGCAGGGTTTCACTGAGGTCTGGGAGAAGGGGGTGCAATGGATGTCCTCTTTCTGAGTCACCCTACCCCAAAGCTGACCACTCACCAAATCCTATTCTGCCCACCAAGCCAACTCCCAATCAGCTGGTCAGGACCTTAGATTAAATGTGACCAAGCAGCACAGGCTTACCATGTATCTGAAGAAAGCCTCCGGCATAAAGGGGACCGACATAAAGAAACAGGAAAAATTATCACTGTCATAGTTCAGGCAGCTGTAATAAAATACAGTAGACTGAGTGACTTATAGACAACAGAAATTTATTTTTCACAGCTCTGGAGGCTGTAAGTCCAAGATCAGGGCACCAGGTTGGTTGGGTTCTAGCCAGGGTCTCTTCCAAGTTGTAGGTGGCAGTCTTCTCTGGTGTGTCCTCACATGCCCGGAAGGGGGTGAGAGATCTCTTTGGGGTCTCTTTCATGTGGACACGACTCCCATGATGAGGCTCCACTCTCCTGCTCTAACCATTATCCACGGGCCCCACCTCCAAACAGTATCACACTGGAGATTATGATTGCAAGGCACGACTTTCAGGACACGAACGTTCAGGCCATGAGAGCTGTGGACAAAACAGCAGTTTAGAGAGAACCAGAAAGGACTTTTCAAACCTTAAATAGGGTCCTCAGTGAAATTAAAAGAGATATTGTATACAGAAAACCAAAAATAGCTCATTATGAGAAAGGCACAGTGAACACAGAAATTTTTTTTGGTAACATGATTACAAAAAATCAATAATAGCATTAAACGATTAAGCTGAGGAGGGGAACCTGGGTGGCTTAGTCGGTTAAGCATCCAACATTGGCTCAGGTCATGATCCCATGGTTTGTGAGTTTGAGCCCCACTTCGGGTTCTCTGCTGTCAGCACAGAGCTTGATTCAGATCCTCTGTATCCCCCTCTTTCTGCCCCTCCCCTGTTCATGTGCACATGCGTATGTGTGTTTGCTCTCTCTCTCTCTCTCTAAAATAAATGAATATTTAAAAATTTTTTTAAAGATTAAGTTGAGGATTATACTCCAGAAATTAGCAACAACATACAGAGGCAGAAAATATGAGAATAAATATCAATCCAAAAATTCCAACGTTCAACCAAATAGAAATTCCTGAAACGGAACACAGAAAAAACAAAAGGGAGGAAATTAGCAATGCAACAATACAAAGAATTTTCCTGAGCTTGAGGTTGCATGTCCTTCTGTGTCCCAACACAGCAAATTAAGAAAGGCCATGCCAAGTGCATCACTGTGCATTTCAGATCCTTTAGGAGTAAAGACCTTAAAACAAAGAGAAGAGGTTTACCCGCAAAGGAACAAAAGTCAGAATGACATCAGGATTCTCAACAGCAGCACAGGTGCCTTCATATTTCTAAGGAAAAATAATTTTCAAACCAAATTCTACTTCTGACCAAACTATCAATCAACTGTGAGGGTAGAATAAAGGTATACTCACATAGGCAATGATCACCTAGTCTTCTTCTTCTTCTTTTTTTAAAATTTTTTAATGTTTGTTTATTTTTGAGAGGGAGAGAGAGAGACAGTGTAAGCAGGGGAGGGGCAGAGAGAGAGGGAGACACAGACTCTGAAGCAGGTTCCAGGCTCTGAGCTGACAGCACAGAGCCCAACGCGGGGCTTGAACCCATGAACCGGGAGATCGTGACCTGAGCTGAAGTTGGAAGCTCAACTGACAGAGCCACCCAGATGCCCCTTACCTAGTCTTCTTAAGAAGCCACGTGAGATTTGTTCCAGAAAAATGAGGAAATAAAACTTGGAAAAAACAACACACAAGAGCCAACAAAAAATGGATCTGACCCGGGAGAACCATCAACAGGCCACAGTATTTTTCTGGAAGGAGGGATGTAAGTAGTGATGGAGTGCGATAGGAGGTTGAGGAGCTAACCCTCATCTACCAGAGCAGCCACTCAATCACCAAGGACTAAAACTGATAGATATCAGCATCAATATTATCTTTAGAGGTGCGGACATTTAGAGTTGAAAGTTGTTGACTTTGGGGCATGGAAATGGTGGTTAAAGAGAGATGGAGTGGTCTTAATTACAAGCCTTTGGGTCTCACCTGATTTTTAAACCGCATGCATGTACTGCTTCGACCCAACTACTGTATTTATCAAAAATGAAGAAAGTACGTACCCTTAGTATTATCTGATGGATGCACTTAGTGACGCGTGCTCTGATGACGTGGGCAAAGACCCACGTACACGATATCCATTGTTGGTCAATTAAAACCCAAATGTTTGTGAGACCAAAAAGGCTCTTAACAATGGAAGGCTAAATGTCCACCATTAGCACAGCAGTTAAAGGAATCGTGAGGCTGTAAGACATGAAAAGAAATGAGGTATTTCCCTGTGTGCCCATATGGAAAGGCCTCTGTGCCATATTGTTCCGTGAAAAAGAGCAAGGCACAATAGAGTGGTCAAAGAACGCTCCCAGAAATGAACTTACTAATCAATCCATTTGAAAAGAGCCAGTGGGTGCCCGCAGCGAGGTGGGGCTGGGGGCGTGGCTGCAGGGACACAGTCCCTCGACCCGCTGCTCTGCACCCAGGGCTTTCCAGTGGGAGCGGGGTCCGCAGAAGAGCAGGTGCATTGGCCAGGATGGGTGGGAGGCAGGAGCGCAGCAGGCCTGGAACGTAATTCCTCCTCTGTTCCCTTGTTTCTGTCTAGTGCCTGTTCTGAAGAATATCAGTGCAACCACACCAAAAGGAACCCTGACTATAATTATACCAATTTTGACAACTTTGGCTGGTCTTTTCTTTCCATGTTTCGGCTTATGACCCAAGATTCCTGGGAGAAGCTCTATCAGCAGGTTAGCTACCTCTCCTCCCTTCGCATACCCCATCCCTCCCTTCCTCTTCCCTCCCTCTCCCTCAATCACTAGTCTATCTCTCTGTCGTTTATTCATAACTTGCCATCCACTCTCCACCTTTGGGCTCTTCTTCTCGCCCTCAGCAGTTGTGCTGTTAAATTCTACTGCAGATATTCTGTTAGAAACACCAAAAGAACCGCCAAAAACACCAAAAAAACCCACCCAAAACACCAAATTCTACTCCAAATATTCTGTTAGAAACACCAAAAGAACCACCAAAAACACCCAAAAAGCACCTCCTCTTCCTAGACGTCTTCCTCCAGATTCCCTCCAGGTCTTGGGCGGGCCGCTGGCTAATACACTGTGCCTGCTAGAGGTGACGGCCACCTCCCGTGGAAAAAGGCTGCAGCCCAAGCGTGTGCTCGGTCCCTTGCAGACCTTGCGCACCTCGGGGCTCTTCTCCGTCTTCTTCTTCGTGGTCGTCATCTTCCTGGGCTCCTTCTACCTGATCAACTTAACCCTGGCTGTTGTCACCATGGCTTACGAGGAGCAGAACAGAAATGTCGCCGCCGAGACCGAGGCCAAGGAGAAGATGTTCCAGGAGGCCCAGCGGCTGCTGAAGGAGGAGAAGGAGGTGGGCACAGGCACTGCCAGGCGGTGGGGTCCGCTGGGGGTGGACTGCAGGGGCCGTGAGGCAGCCTGAGGCTCAAGCCTTCTAAATGAGGCCAGAGCTTTCTCTACTGTGCTTTTCTGACAATTTAAGCCCCTGAAGACTGACTCCATGGCTGTCTTGCTAAGATGTCCAGGCACAGAGCTCCTGAGAACAGGGCGCCCTCAGTCTCTGAGACCTGGGCCTCATGGGACAGACCCCACGCTGGGGCTAGAGGGTAAAATGTACGTATACGCAAACTAAGGCTCTGCTGCAGGCTTGCTTATGGGACTCTGGGGATGTTTGCGTTCAGGGCCTTTGCCTGGGAGGATCCGGAAAGCGGGAAAGTGGCTCTAGAAACAGCAGCCGGATGACCTCTCTTCTTGAAATTCCCGTCGCGTGCACAGGCCATTCTCATTGTTTCTTGGCCTCTTCGCATTTCCCCAGTTCTAAGGTTTCAGGAACACATTCTATACTGTTTCTCATCCTCTGCAGAGATTTGTGGGGGGGAAGCCCATCACGTTTAGTACCGGCATCATCAAGCCCTGACACGTGTTGAGCGCCTCGCACCTGCTAGATGCCGGCTACGGTTTAGTGATGGAGACATGAAAGAGTTAACCTTGCCTTTGTGGCTGCAGTCTCTGCAGAGAAGTAAACAGGATGGGTCCCTCCGTAGCGAAGCTGGCATACCCAGAGTCGGTGAGGGGCGATGTGAGTGGGGTGGTGTCTCAGAGGAGAGAATGCCCGCCCGAGAAGCTCAGGTCGTTGGCAGCATTTTATGGGGAGGCGTCATCCCCATACTAATTGCGTTTGTTTACTTTCTAAGGCTCTGGTTGCCATGGGAATTGACAGAAGTTCACTTAATTCCCTCGAGACCTCATCTTTTTCCCCAAAGAAGAGAAAGCTGTTTGGTAATAGGAGACGAAAGTCGTTTTTTTTGAGAGACTCTGGGAAAGACCAGCCTCCAGGATCAGATTCTGATGAAGAGTCCACAAAAAAGGCAAGTGTTGGCCCAGGGATGAAGGACACTCTAGCTCCGTTAGGGGGACAGGTCAAGTTGTCAGTCTAATAGAAAGGATTCATTTGTTCATTTAGTCATTCATCCATTTGCACGTCCTTTCTTGCATCCGTGCATCTGTTCAACTACCCATTTCTTTACAAGCATCTGTCTGCCGCGTTGACGGTGCTTATGTCCGCTTGGCACTGGGCGGGTACTGGGGGCACACGAGATGCCCAAAACAGACAACGAACAGTTGAATGAGGACAGTTAGTTTTAGTGTGGCAGCTGACCTGATGATCACGCACGGAAGAATGAAGGAGAAGCAATGTCTTAGTGGGGATCCCTTGTGAGGCAAACCCCAAGATGTTAAAGTGCAAGTGGATGGTTTGGGAAGTGACCCCAAGAAGCACGGAGAGGGTGAGAAGAAGGAATACATGGAAGAGAAGGCGGCCAGTAAGGTCGTCATCACGCCGGTTCCCACTGAAGGTGCTTGGAGTTTAACCTCCGTGGCACGAGGGCTCTAGGGACCAACCTTGGTCCATCCGTTGGTTCCAGACTGCTGGACTCTGGCGATAACCATTTTCCTGCACTTCTGACTTGGTGTGCATCAGGGCAAAGGGTGCTCAGGCCAGCAGAGAAAGTCCTCAGGGAGGACCCAGGGACATAAAGATTCAGCCAGCAGCAGCGTCTGTGAGTTGGGGGGGCGGGGCGGGCAGGAGAAGAGCCATAGTTTGGAAGAGTTCCCAGAGGAGAAACGCATCTGTGCCCAAAGGGTGAATTAATGTTCATCCTTCAGTAAAAAGTGAACGGAGCACTGCAGGTAGAGCGAGTGGCACGTGCAAAGGCCTGGAGGCAAGGGAGAGCAGGAGAGCGTGAGTCCGTGGAACACGTGCAAGAGTGTGTGCGTGCACCTGCACGTGTGTACGTGATGAGGCTGGAGGCGGCCTGGTGAGAGGCTACCGCGGGAGGATGGGGCCGCCACAAAAGGCCTCGAAGCCGGGCTGAGGGGCTCACCCTTTACTCGGGGACTAAGGGCTGAGCAGTATTGAAAGTTTTAGAAAATATTTTTTTAATGTTTATTCATTTTTGAGAGAGAGAGAGAGAGAGACAGAGAGAGAGAGACAGAGCGGGAGAGTAGCAGAGAGAGAGAGGGAGACAGAGAATCCGAAGCAGGCTCCAGGCTCTGAGCTGGCAGCAGAGAGCCTGATCAGGGGTCAAACTCTTGAACCATGACATCATGACCTGAGCCCAAGCCGGACACTCAACCAGCTGAGCCGCCCGGACACCCCTGAAAGGTTTTAAGCAAAAGAATGACTTGACTGGACTGACAGTATTGAAGTCCTAGAGGCCCTGAAGACACCCGACCAGAGTAGGACAAGCCTGGAGGGAACCAGTTAAGAAGCTGTGGCCAGAGGCTTGAACTGGGGAGGGCAGGGGGATCAGGAGAGAATAACAGTACGGTGATCTCCGGAAGGGAAAATTCCGCACTTGACTAGGCGTAGAGAGGGGGAAGAAGCCAGGCTCACGCCTTGGGTGGCCCACCGGGAGGAGGGTAGTTTCCCGGGGCTGGAAAAGAGCTTGTTTTGGGGGCAGGGAGGTGTGGTGACTTCGGAACGCCCACAGGCATCCTAGCAGGGACCCTGAGTAGGCCGAGCGGAAATGAAGCTATGAAGGGGTAGAGAAAACCACTATTTTTATCAGTGTGGTGGGGATGTGTGAACATGTTTTAATTGTGAAGAGGGAAATCGGAGGAGAGGAAAATGCTGCAGGACAGGGAATAATGGCTAGAGCCACTTTTCTGAGCTGGAATGAGGAGGTGAAGGTGTCAGAAGGGGGGTGTGCACGCCTGAGGGCAGGTGGGGAGAGGGGTCCCGGGGCCTTTGTGGAAGCAGGTGGGCAGAGTCCCCCTCGCTGTGCGCAGCTCTCTGATGGACGGACAGGGAGCTGTGCGTCAGTTAGAGGCTTCTTCTTCTTTTTTTAAAATTTTTTAAATGCTTTATTTATTTTTGATACAGAAAGAGACAGAGCATGAGAGGGGGAGGGGCAGAGAGAGAAGGAGACACAGAACCAGAAGCAGGCTCCAGGCTCTGAGTTGTCAGCACAGAGCCTGATGCGGGGCTCAAACCCACGAACTGTGAGATCAACACCTGAGCCAAAGTCAGATGCTCAACCTATTGAGCCACCCAGGAACCCCTGGTTCATTCTTTTTTAAATTTTTAAAATTTTATTTTTGAGAGACAGAGAGAGACAGAGTATGAGAGGGTAAGGAGCAGAGAGAAAGGGAGACACAGAATCTGAAGCAGACTCCAGGCTCTGAGTTAGCTGTCAGCACAGAGCCTGATGCGGGGCTTGAACCCACAAACGTGAGATCTGACCTGAGCCGAAGTCGGAGGCTTAACCGACGGAGCCACCAAGGCGTCCCCGTTAGAGGCTTCTTTAATGTCAGACCGCAGCATGTTGAAGAGGCCGCAAATATTTCTTAGTATTTTGGAGGTTTTTTCCTCATTTCACAAAACAATAGACCAAGACCATACACGTAATGAAAAGTGTCTTTTCCCTTAAGCCAAAACAGGAAATAGCTACAGAAAGACCACACGTAGCCTTTACAATAGCTAATCACCGGGGCGCCTGGGGGCCCAGTAAGCATCCAACTGCAGCTCAGGTCAAGATCACACAACTCACAGGTCTGAAAGCTGTGTTGGGCTCCATGCTGACAGTGTGAAGTCTGCTTGGGATTCTCTTTCTTCTCTCTCTGCCCTTCCTTAACTCATGCTTTCTTTCTCAAAATAAATGGATAAACTTAAAAAACAGAATAGGATAAAAATAGCTCCGTCTGGGGCCATGGTTGGTCAGAACTTTGGGGAAATAAGTCATTATGGGTAATTCTCTAGGTAGCTGAAGATTCATGTCTTTTCATCTCCAGAGACCTTAGAATTGTAGGTAAGGTGAGAGTCAAGCCCCCAAGCACAGCCTGAGAGACAGACTTTGTCATTTATTTTGGCTGTTCTTCTCAGTTACAACTGTTCAAAATCAGTGTGTAATGCCCAAGATTTTAATATCACCCCAAAACCTGAACCCGCCAGGGAGACCGAGGCACGCATGCAAAAGCAAAGGGCAGTTTTATTATGGCTCAGGCTCGCCGGGCCTAAGTTCGGGCTCACAGCCTTCACCAGCGCAGTGGGTCCGGGCTGAGGGCCCCCAGCAAGGGCTGAGCAGGGTTTTTATGGGGTTCGGGAAGGGGGAGTTACAGGAAACTGTGACACAGGTGCAGTGACCCAATCATAATGGTACAACAGGATTGGCAGCAGCTCTAACCATACCCACTGTTCAGAGCGTCCGTTACTTTTGGCGGGACCCAATTACAACATGTAGGGTATCTTT
>NC_043704.1:152916238-152930725 GCF_006229205.1 Suricata suricatta
AGCAAGGGCTGAGCAGGGTTTTTATGGGGTTCGGGAAGGGGGAGTTACAGGAAACTGTGACACAGGTGCAGTGACCCAATCATAATGGTACAACAGGATTGGCAGCAGCTCTAACCATACCCACTGTTCAGAGCGTCCGTTACTTTTGGCGGGACCCAATTACAACATGTAGGGTATCTTTGAAATTAACCAATTACAGAGGAGTTCAGGGTCTTGTTTGGTGACTATGGGGTTAACTTTAACACTAGGTCACAGGGTCCTGTCTAGAGTTCCCATCTGCAGGCCTCACCCTTAGGAATGTGGGGAGAGGTAGCTGGGCTTTCCTGATTGGATACCGCAAAGTGGTCCCTTCTCTAGGCAATGTGTAACTGCCTAATAGTTCCGGAGCGACTGACCTTAGACCTTCTAGCTTAGAGGGGAAACAAAGCTGTCATGGCGTCTGTTTGGTTCAGCCTTACAAGTGTAGGCGACCGTTCAAGGCACTTCAGTCCCCGGTCCCAACCCCCCTTCTAAATGTACCTATCGCCCACTTCGGCCACTCAAGAACATTATTTCTAAATTTGACTTTTTATTGCCTTTGTACCCTGAACTGTTTGTTGCTCATTCGTTTGTGGAAAATTTTATTTGCTCTTTGTTGCCAATGAATAAATCACAGAGAAAGAAACATTTCCATAGTTAGGATCCTGGAAGTGTGCATACATAAAAAATATGAATGTCAAACTATATTTGACTTATTTACGGCATATGGAACAGGAAAACTGAACTTTTGCCCTGCCATGAGATGGAAGAGAGTGGAGCTACCTAAGCAGTAGGTTTCTTCCGGGCGTGTGGCATTCAAACAGAGCAGCGTGCGGCCTTGGAGGAGAGCCAGCCCCTCCCCTTGCAGGGCCGCCATGCTTGCCTTCTCTTACAGCCACACATCCTGGAGCAAACCAAGCGGCTGTCCCAGAACCTGTCACTGGATCATGGCGATGAGCACACAGACCCCTTCCAAAGGCAGAGGGCCCTGAGTGCCGTCAGCATCCTCACCATCACCATGCAGGGTAAGCTCTGGCTCCCGGCCCCAGGGGCAGCCCCGCTGCAGTGCCACCCCTCCATTTTCCTTCTTCCCATCTCCCCCAGAAGCCCTCTGGGGCCCCCTCTACTTCCTGCAGAGTGGTTTCTTGTGCCTCCTTGGAGCAGGGGATCCAAGTGGCTTGAGGAAGTGGGCCCACCCTGAGTTGGCCCTTGGGTAGTGGTGGGACTCGCTAGCCTTTGGATTTGGGACCAAGAGTGCAGACCCACCACCCCAATCAGACCAGGCAGTCCCAGGAGGTCACAGTGACAACAGTGGTGACCAAAGAAGAGAAGACACAGAAGTGTCCCACAGGTGACAGTTGCCATTGAAGGCAGAGTTAGGACTCTGGCACGGACAGTGGAAGGCCTGTGTAGGCAGGCTGGGACCATCTGATGGACCTCATCAACAGCAGGTAACCAGGAACCCCAGCTGAGGGGCTGGGTTCAAGGCAGGACTCAAGTCCTTACAAGGACGGGCACAGACTGGTCCTTAGCACTTTTGAGCTCAATTGCATCACTTCATTTGGCTCGTCTGAGTCCCTTGAATTGGTGCCAGGGAAATCAGGGGTGCAGTGGCCTCATGGCCTGCATTCAACCTGCTGATAGAGTACCTCCTTCTGTTTCAATGCGTATAGACGTCCCTGCCTGAATACCTCTCCTTCCTGAGCCCTGGTAGCTCTGTGTGCCTCTGTCACCGCTGTCACCACGATCTGCCTTGAATGATCATGGCTTGAGCTTGTACCTTTCTCTCTCACGGGCTCACAGCCTGTGGGTGTCGACTCCCCATCTGTATTTCTGACGGTGCGGCCCAGCCCGAGTATAAAGACTGGATGTGTGCGGTTATACCACGTGGAAATCGTATGTGGCAAACCTTTCTGGCTGCACCCCTCCGCGCTCTTCCTGGCTGGTCACGTTGTTCACAAGAGACCCGCGGGAAGAGGGAGGGGAGAGAGTGGAATGCACTCAGGCAACCCGCAACCAGATGGACTCAGAGCTGACTACTCAACTGCTCTTTCCTTCCCCTTCTCCAGAGCAAGAGAAATCACAGAAGCCTTGCCTCCCATGTGGGGCGAACCTGGCCTCCAGATACCTCGTGTGGAACTGCAGCCCCCAGTGGCTGTGCATTAAGAAGACCCTGCGAGCCGTGATGACCGACCCCTTTATGGAGCTGCTCATCACCATCTGCATCATAGTCAACACCATCTTCTTGGCCTTGGAGCATTACAAAATGGACCAGAGTTTTGAGCTCATGTTGTATACAGGGAATGTGGTAACTTAAGTTTTTTTTAATATAAAAATATTTCAAATTATTATTTTAACATTTATTTATTTTTGGGAGAGAGAGAGAGAAAGAGAGAGAGAGAGAGAGAGAGACAGAGAGACAGAGAGACAGAGTTCAAATAGGGGAGGGACAGAGAGAGAGGGAGACACAGAATCCGAAGCAGGCTTCAGGCTCTGAGCTGTCAGCACAGAGCCCAATGTGGGGCTCGAATTTACGGACTGCGAGATCATGACCTGAGCTGAAGTCAGATGCACGTCTGACTGAGCCACCCAGGCGCCCCTAAAATATAAAAATATTCAAGCTGTGAATTAGAACTCTTTCAGAGTCTAAACATTTTGTGAGTGGCCTAACGTAGCCTAGGTCCTTGGTCCCCTTAGTTAGAGCAGAGGGAAAATACAACTGTTAGGATTTTGTTTGTACTCGTTCTAGAATTTTCCATGGCCCCTGTGCTGGCCCTCTGGTGTGCTAAGACGTCTCTTTAGTTGTCCAATGGTAAAGCCGGAAGCCAGCAGACGTCTAGAAGGTCAGCTATTTGGGTTGAACAAGAAAACATTAACAATGTCCAGCGACTCTTGGTAAAGTGTCTCATGGTCCCTAGTGATGCTGATGGCATCATTTGTCACAAAATAATGTGACTGCCATTACTAGGTATTATTCCCCCTGGAAACATGGGCCAGGGCCTGGCAGCTGTGGGAGGCTGACTTTCCCAGGAGGGGGTGTGCAGAGCTTATGGGGAGGTTGCGGGGGGGCGCTCCAGACTTGAGCCTGCTTCAATATGTTTCTCATTAGATGTATCTAATCCAAGTTAAACTGGGAAAATTAGGGTAGGAGAGCAGACGTTTCATGAACTGTTTATTTATTGTTCCCGGAGAAGGCATTTTCCCAAGGATTAATTAGTCTCCCAAATATCAGAAATAAATAATTACCCACTGAATGTTCTATCCTAATTAGCTAATGAGCAAATAGGCTAAAAATCTTACCAGAGTATGTAGCCATTTATTCTTTTTTTTAATTGTTTAATTTACATCCAAGTTAGTTAGCATCTGGTGCAGCAATGGTTTCAGGAGTAGATTCCTCAGTGCCCCTCACCCATGTGGCCCCTCCCCCCTCCCACCGCCCCTCCAGGCTTGTTCTCCATATTTAAGAGTCGCTTATGTTTTGTCCCCCTCCATGTTTTTATATTATTTTTGCTTCCCTTCTCTTATGTTCATCTGTTTTGTAGCTTAAATCCCTCAGATGAGTGAGGTCATATATTTGTCTTTCTCTGACTAATTTCACTTAGCAGAATACCCTCTAGTTCCATCTATGTAGTTGCAAATTGTAGCCATTTATTCTTAAAGTTTTATTTTATTTTTCCAATTTAAAAATGTAATGCATGCTTTTTTCCCCAATTTTAAAAATAAGAAAAAGTACAAATAAGGGAAATACAAAACAGAAATTCATTTCCTATGGTCCTATTAGCCAAGATGATCATTTTTACCATTGCAGAGGATTTCTAGGCAATATGTATGTATGTGTTTAATTACTTATTTTACATCGATCAGAACCCACTATGCCTACTAAATCAGAAGTTGACTTGTGTGCATCAGGTTTAGGCACCTGTCTCCCGCAGTTCCCGCCCCCTCCCAGGAGGAGCAGGGGTGCAGTGAGACCCCAGTGCAGGACCAGGGTGGTTCTCCATAGAGTCTGCATTTAAATTTCTTTCCCCGACTGCCCTTGGGAAGAAGTGCCCTATGGGTATGCATGGGTCTGATTAGATTTCATGCTGCACGATGAACCTAACACACACAGTCCCTTCTAACAGGCGGGTGTCTTCTGGGCCCGAGGCCAATGTATTCGGCTGTCTCCTGCTGATGTACCCCAGACATGGGCTGGCAGTGTTATTTCCCCTGGAGACAGAGAGCTGTGCCCACAAGGCCATGGTTCCGGGCTCAACAGAGTCAGCGCACCCATCTTTGACCACCTCCCGGTGGATGGAGTTATTAGATTAGTGCAGAGAAGACCCAAAGAACCCAGATCATGCCCCTTGGCGTTTGCTTCCCAGTTGCAAAGGTGGCCTGTGCATCCCTTCATTTTCTGATCCAGGTGTGGGAAATGACAGAAGCCACCCTCTCAGATTTCCCACTGATTAGACGTTCTGGGTGTTGAGGCAAAGCTGGATTTCGCAGCCAGAAGCCGCATCATTAAGTGGCATTCCTCCTCACCCTCCCCAGAAGCGGAACAGAAGGAGGCACGGGGACGTTGTTGGTCTGAGCTCACAGGCAGCAGCTGCGCCCCGGCCCCTGAAAATTGATGTGAAACCTGCAGAGCTGGCCGCGTAGCCCGTGCTTCCAAACCATGCGCCCCATTCATGAGGCACGCGATATGAGGGTGGTGGAGGCGAAAGAGGCGTTGGAGCCCTGAGTTCCCAAGACCGCATCCAAGCCTCCCTCCTCTGATGGGTGGACGAGGCTTCAACTGGCCTGTGGAGGTCTGTGGGGCTGGACTTGAAAATGGACTCTCTAGGCTTTGGGACTGCTTGAATCAGGGGAGTGCACCGAGCTCCGGGAAAGCTATGAATAGCAGTTGACCAAAACCAATGGTCCCAAGGCATGTAGGGAGGCCTAGGGCTAGACACCGAAAGCCTGAAGGAGACCGCAGGGGGAGCAGGAGCTCAGAAGGGGACAGAGATCAGTCCAGCACAATTAACCAGACCAGGTGACCCTGCACGGTCTTGGTCCCTGGTTGTAGCTTTGGGCAGAGGTAGATAGAAATAGTTAAAGGGAGAAGATCGATGTAAGCTTTGGGTTGATTTTTTTTCCTTTGCCACCTTGATGTCTGTTTGCCTATCTTAGATTTATCTTTGTCTATCCCCCTCCCCCTTTTTAAAGCTTGTGTCACTTTATTTTAGGGATTTTTAAAACAAATAGTAAGTCATCAAATTATTTATAAAAATGGAAAATCTGTTACTTTTAATAAGAACATTTAAAAATCATTTTTGAGTTTTTTCTTTTTCTTTTCCAAAGCTTTAGAGTCTTATAACTGACAACCTTTCTACGTCACCTTATTATTTCATACTATTGTTTTCTCATATCTACTGATTTGTATACGTGTGAGAGAGAATGTGCTGTTTGCCATGAAGAAATCCTTTGTTTTATCTTCTAAGATGTAGGTGATGGATTTAGTTTTGAATCTGGGTGCCACTTATTCAACATTGTGGCGTTTGCCAGCCTAGATTTATCTAATTTTCAAAGACAAAAACAAAAAGATATATTTGCGCCTGTGGAAATCACCATGTGATTTGTGAGACTCTAGCCCTTCCTTTTAATTCTTTGGTGTTTTGTTCTGGAATAAGGAGCCGGCTTTCCATGAGCCCGTGTTCAGGATCATGCGCCGACTCACTTCTCCTTTCAGCCACGACCAACCTGGGGTGTAGTCCATGACATTACTCATCATCTAGGCTAAGCCTGCACATTGAGTTGCCTAAAGATGTTTTCCTGTTCCTGGCAGGGTTTTTCAAGTCTCTGCTTTGGGCCCCTTTTAAATCTTTTTTTTCTGATCAGACTGTCAGCCTTGAGTGGGTTGGGTGACCTCCTCCTGGGTTCTGCTTTACGGAGGATTTTTATCTTCAGTTTTCAGAGCTGTTTTCAGTTTGTACCCCGCCCCTCCCCTCATTTTGGAGCTTCTGTTGGCATTTTAAAGGGAACTTAGAGGAGAGAGTGCTTGACATTTTCTATCACTCTGTCCTCCACCAAGAAGCCAATTTTGCCTTATTTTTAACGGCATGGGAAATAACCTTTATTCTCCACGCCAATGTCTGCGAGCCTGGGAACCCTGGAGTGGGCGCTATGGCGAGGCGCTGGGAGAGGGGCAAAGGAAATCAAAATGCGTTTTGTTTCTTCGTAACTTCTGCAGGGCCCTCGGACCGTTCTTGGACTGGCACCTTCAGGGAGGGGCGGCTTCCTTGTCTCACCCTCCCCTGTCTCGCTGCAGGTTTTCACCGGCATTTTCATGGCAGAGATGGTCCTAAAAATCATCGCGCTGGATCCCTACAGCTACTTCAGCAGAGGGTGGAACATCTTTGACAGCGTCGTGGCTCTTCTGAGTTTTGTGGACGTGATGAGCAGTTTCATAAAGCCAAGTCCTCTGTTTCTCCGTTTCTTAAGAGTGGTAAGGGGCTTCCTGTGTTATCGTACTGAGATGCCTTCGCTGCCAGGATTGACGAGGCTTGAGTGAGCTCAGTGGCTGTTATGCATTAAACTTGAACTCATCTCGCCTTCACCTGAGAGTCCAAACTGGGCCCCTCCTGCCAGCAGGTTTTGCATAGTTTTGGGAGTCTGGGTGGGGGTGGGGGTGGCAGGGGGCTTCTCCCAGCCGAACCCCTACCTCCCAAGATGACCGGTTGGGCCACCGGAGGTAGCGTGTGCCTTCTGGTGTCCGATCAGTGTACCGGGCTCCCCGGATCTCTTCCCCACTGCCCACCCCTGAGCTCTGAGCCCAGCACCCTCACATCTGGGCTCGCCGAGGGCGCGGAGGCTGCAGGCCCCAGGCAGGGGGCAGGCACCACCGGCAGGTCCCTCCTCAACACTTCCGGCGCTACCTTCCCATCCTGCCATCTGGCCCTCCGTCCGCTGAGCACGGAGATGTGCTGGTGACTCTGCAGAGGCACGTGGTAGGTGCTGACCCGAAGGAGGGCTGAGGATGAGGGAAGTACTGTCTTCAAGGACGCTGCCACCTAGACATGCGACAAGGCGGGGCCAGAAATCCCCATGAGGCCCCGTAGACCCCATGAGAGGTATGGCTAAAAGCTACAGAGGCCACTCCTGCCAGGGAACCAGGAAGCCGTAAGAGGTGGCCTTCTGTCCTCTTGCAGAGAGTTACTTCTTCTTTTGGTAGGATTAGAGTTTCCAAGAGTCAGACGTTTGCTTCAGGTACCTAAGTGTCTGTTTTCTCCTTGGGATGTGTTTGGTGATCACGCTGCCCAAAGCCAGGCATTATTTTAGGCTGTTCTCCAAGGTTACTGGTGCTCAGGTGAGCAAAATCACATTCGCCTTAAGATGGTTTAGGCTCATTACAGCCGTGCTCTGACGGGAGGGCTTCTGTGGAATTGTCTTTATATGAGAACAGAACCGTGATGCCCCCCATCCGCCCTCTGAGGACCCCGTGCTGACCCTTCTCTTGGGCCATAAGTCTTACTGACCTGAAGTGTTTCTCTCGAGTAGTTGACAGGATGGTGCATTGGAATAAACCCCTTGGTTTACACCGGATGTTACTGTAAGACATAACTGGTGACCTCGTTGCCATGTGTCTCCTATGGGGCCTGTAAGGTTCCACGGAAAAAAGTTTCCTTCTGGAAAAACTGTGTGTTTTGAGGAGCCCATCGCTGCTTCTCTCCTGGCTACAAAATGTCACATTCCTCTCACCACTGGTAGTTAGATTCACTTGTGACCTGAATTATGTAATGCAGGAATTAGCAATTTTCTTCTGTAAAAAGCCAGATGGTAAATATTTTCAGCCTCACAGGCTGTGTGGTCTCGGTCGAAATCCTTCGCCTCCGCTGTTACAGCACGGAAGCCGCCACAGACGTTCGAGAAGAAGTGGACATGACTGTGTTCCAATAGAGCTTTATTCACAGGCGTGGAAATTTGAACTTCATACAGTTTTTCATGTGTGACGAAATACGCTTCTTTTGATTATTTTCCAACCATCTAAAAATGTAAACTATTCTTAGCACTTAGGCCACACAAATACCAGCAATGGGCTGGCTTTGGTCCTTGGGCTTTTGACTCTGGGTATATTATATAGAATTCTACAACATCCATTTTATGCAATGAACATGTATGCTTAATTCCACCATCTGACTCCAAAGTATCATTGAACAAAAATCAGAAAAAAATATTTCTTTTTAAATTTTAATTTAAATTCTAGTTACTTGACATATAGTGTAGTATTGGTTTCAGGAGTAGAATTTAGTGATTCATCACTTATGTTTAGCGCCCAGTGCTCATCCAGGAAGGGCCCTCCTTAATGCCCCGCCCCCAGCTAGCTCATCCCCCACACACCTCCCCTCCAGCATTCTCAGTTTGTTCTCTGTAAAATATTTCCATTTTTAAAATATTTTAATGTTTATTTATTTTTGAGGAGAAGGGGAAAGGCAGAGAAAGAGAGGGAGACACAGAATCCGAACAGGCTCCAGGCTCTGAGCTGTCAGCACAGAGCCCGATGCGGGTCTTGGGCTCATGAACCACGAGATGGTGACCTGAGCCGAAGCCGGACACTTAAGCAACTGAGCCCCCCAGACGCCCCAAATACTTCCATTTTTAAAACAGAAAGTAGATCTAGGTGTTAACTTGGGACAGGGAGTTGATGACTATGTTTAGGATGGATTTGGCTTTGAAAGGTTTTTGAAAATCATACGCTCTGTGCTTTAGGACATGTCATTCACTGTATAGCTGAGCAGATGGAATTTTTCCTTAACAGGCTTTTCTTCCATTTTTGTTTGCTGTCTCTTTTTACAGCTCAGGGTTTTCAAGCTAGCCAAATCCTGGCCAACTTTAAACACACTGATAAAGATAATCGGCCACTCAGTCGGAGCCCTGGGGAACCTGACCGTGGTCCTGGCCATCGTGGTCTTCATCTTCTCAGTGGTTGGCATGCAGCTCTTTGGCTCTAAATTCAATTCTGTAAGGAATAATACGAAGTCCTGTAGCCCTCCAGTCCCTTGTTTACGACGCTGGCACATGGGGGACATCTACCATTCCTTTCTGGTGGTCTTCCGCATCCTCTGTGGGGAGTGGATCGAGAACATGTGGGAATGTATGCAGGAAACCAGTAAGCCGCTGTGCGTGGTCGTCTTCCTGTTGATCATGGTGATCGGAAAACTCGTGGTGAGTGTCTTACGTCTTTTTTATTTTTTAATGTTTTTTTTTTTTTTTTTGAGAGACAGAGACAGCACGAGCAGGGGAGGGTCACAGAGAGAGGGAGACATGGAATTCGAAGCAGGCTCCAGGCTCTGATCTAGCCGTCAGCACAGAGCCTGACACGGGGCTTGAACCCACTAACTGTGAGACCATGACCTGAGCCAAAGTTGGACGCTTAACCGACTGAGCCACCCAGGCGCCCCCCCTCTTTTTTTATTTATGGACTAAATGGATGTATTACCTTCTTTTGTAATGTTTTGCTAGTGATTATTACTCTAAATATAAAATTATACATGTAATGTTATATATTAAAAATCTGCATTTGAATTTGACTTGAGGAAATTATAAGCATGAAACGAAACCCCCCTGTCACACAGTGCTCACGTTGAGGGATGCCTCAACATCTAGTCTATGATAAGTGATTATTCTAAAATGATGGTATTCTCTTTGTCCGTGAATGGCTGAGGTAGCGATTTGTGATTTCATTTGGGCAATACGATGTAAAGGGACATCTAGTAAGGAAGATTTCTTGTTTTTTTTTTAAAAAAGGGATGAACTAAAAAAAAATGGTTCTTTTACTTTCTCTGGGCCTTTTTATTACAGACAGGTTCATCTTAGAGCTGCAAACATTACCCAAGCAGGAGAGGAGCCAGCCTAACACAAAACTAGCATCAGGAAGGCAGAGGGAAAAGGTGGAACAAACCTGTCTTCATGTCATAATTGGTCCCTTGTTTTATTATTTTATTTTATTTTATTTTTTGAGAGAGAGAACACACGCATGTGTGCAAGCAGGAGGACAGAGGGAGAGAGAGAACCCCAAGCTTGGGGTAGGGCTGATCTCACAACTGTGAGATCATGACCTGAGCTGAAATCAAGAGTCAGGCGCCTAACCAACTGAGCCCCCCAGGCACGCTGTCCCCCTGGTGTATTTTCAGGCGTTTGGTTATGTTACATTTTCTTATTGTGTAAGTTACCTAGAGTCTACCCCCTGCAGCTGGAAACATAGACATTGTTAGCCAATTGGATACCCAGTAAGGGTATGAAGAGACAGGAGACACATAGGACATCTGAGCACAAGGCTTCTGAATCAAGTTGGAGCTATTGTGCAAATAGAAGGAGCCATCCGCCAGAACACAATAGCTGTGTCCTGTGTACTTGATCAGCAGTTTTAGAAAGACAGTAAGTGATATAAAAGTTCAGAAGAGCAGGGTATCACCAAGGGGGGTGGGAAGGGAGCAGTAACAGAGGACGTGTGGAAGATACAGAACTTGGGAAAGATGCTCAAGAGGTAAGGAGGGGGCGCCTGGGTGGCTCAGTCAGCTGAGCATCCAACGTCAGCTCAGGTCATGATCTCACGGTTTGTGAGTTCAAGCCCCACATCACACTCCCTGCTGTCAGCCCAGAGGCTGCTTTGAATCCTCTGCCCCCCTCTAAAAAAAAATTTATATAAAAAAAAAAAAGAGGCAAGGAGGACTTAGCAAATAGAGGAAAGCTTAAGTGAAGGTCCACAGTTGGGAATCCTGTGGTGAAGCGGAGTGAGATGGACCAGACCCTTTCGGGCTCAGAAGATGGTCCTCCCCGAAGGCTGCGTATCTGAGGGGGTGGCAGCCACGGGGAGCTTGCGGAGGGAAAGATGATGAGTCGGACGGTGTATGTAGGAAGCTGATGAGATGATCTGAACTTGAAGTGACCCGCGCTTCAACGGAAGACTTGCACATTCAATCCCAGCCCCTCCCGCTCAGTCCTAGGACTTCGTGTGGTCCAGGCAACAGGACCTAAAGAGCCTGCACACGGCACATCCTTTCTCAAGCTGTGCCAACAGGAGAGGACCCCACGGCAGCATGAGACATGAGACTCATGTCCCTGTGGACAATTCCAGGAAATCCAAGCTCATGATCCGACTGATCCCCAAGGATGGCCACACAGCTGTGCTGTGCCCTGGCTGGGGCTCATGACATCTGTTGCTTGTATCTCGGCCGGACTTGGCTGTCTGCACCCTTTCAGTTCAGTTTTTCTTTTACCGTGCTCTCTTCCTCGATTTCTCACCTCTTATTCGGTAGATGAAATTTCTTAGAAGACAGAAGGACGCAGAACTCTCATTTGACTTAATTTGGGGTCGTGGGGGGAAAGTTGCTCTGGAAACTTACTGTATCTTTCCCTCTGCTAAACGTTCCATCCTCTGTGTGTCTCCCCCGGCCCCACGCCAGGTGCTCAACCTCTTCATTGCCTTGCTGCTCAATTCCTTCAGTAATGAGGAGAAGGATGGGAACCTGGATGGAGAAGCCAGAAAAACCAAAGTCCAGTTAGCCCTGGATCGGTTCCACCGGGCCTTTTGCTTTGTGTTACATACCCTCGAGCGTTGTTACCACACGCGGTGCAGGAGACGAAACTTAGCCCGGCACGAAGAGGCGTCAGGATGCCCTGCTGCCAAGGGCAAAGACATCATTCTGCTGGTCACAGAGATGAAAAAGGGCTCAGAGACCTGGGAGGAGTTGGGTGTCCTAACTTCTGCACCAAAGACCTTGAGTGTGGAGCGTGATCGGACTTGGTTGGCCCCACTTGCCGAGGAAGAGGATGATTTTGAATCTTCTGGCAAAAATGAGGCACCGCGTGCCGCACAGCCTGAGGCTGGAAAACAGGTATGAAGGCTCATACGTAGACATAGGGGTCATATGAAGGCAGAGCTGCGACCAGGGCTCCTGCCTGCCCTGTTCTGAGCGCCACGCAGGGATGACGAGGGTGTAAAAGATGGAGCCTGCCTTCCGTGCTCACGGGCACACCCTAGTGCTGATTCTCATCACGGTCCTGCACTTACAGAAGTGGGAGGTGGCAGAGGCGTCCAGAGGGGAGCGAGGTCGGAGTGGGCCAGGGCAACCGGGGAATCGGGTGACTTTGGTTGGGCCCTAAAAGAAGCATGATGTTTGGATTAGCTGAAAGGTGGGAAGCGAACTGAACAGCACAGAAGAGGAGATGGTGGTGAGGGCAAACTCGGTCTCTGGAGGGACGGGTGGTGAGGGGTGGTGGCAGAGGAGGCCGGCCGGGAGCGGCGGGGTGCTGGGCCCCCGAAATCAACCGCCACAGACTTCATTCTGGATGCGGCAGCGCTGTCTCTATTTCCTGAGTTTTCCACAATGGTTGTGGCATATTGCATTCCTGCCAGCTATAATTTTATTCATTCTGATGGGTTTGTGGTGGTATCTCGTTGTGGTTTCAAGTTTTATTTCACTGGTAAATAATGATAGTGCATAAAATATCTTCATTGGCAAAGTTTCTACTGCCCGTCTCTATTTCTTATTATTGAGTTATAAGAGTTTATTATGTATTTTGATACAAGTCCTTGGATGTGTATACTGCAACCTCTTTTCTCACTGTCTGTGGTTCATCGTTTACTTTCTTTCCGGTATCTTTCAGTGAGCCGAAGTTTTTAATTTTGATGAAGTATCATTGATCAATATTATTCCTACGGTTCATGGTTTTTCTTTCCATTCTAAGAAACCTTTGTATAACCCCAAACCGGGAAAATTTTCCCATATGCTTTCCTTGAGAAGTTTATAGGCTTAACTCTCAGGTTCGAGTCTATGATCCATTTCAATTTATCTCTTGTGTATGACACGAGTTGAGTCACTTTTTCCCTGTCTATATAAATGACTATAGTGCTTCAGTTCGTACCCCACTGAAGCAACTTGGTCTCTTTGTCAAAAGTCAAATTGGCTCTACCTAGCTAGCTTTTTGCTGGATTCTTAATTCTGTTTCACTCATCTATCTATCTATTTTATACCAATACCACACTGTCTTGATTATTGCAGATTTATAATAAGTCTTGAAAGCAGGTTATATGATTTTGTTATTTACCAATTTCTTTTTGGCTATTGTAGGTCCTTTACATTTCTTTATGCATGTTAGAATCAATGCGTTTCCATAAAAAAGATGGGTAGGATTTTGTTTGGCGCTGCAGTGACTGTTTTGTAAATAATTGGTATTTTCATAGCGTTGAGTCTTCTGATTCGTGAGCATGTTTTTTCTCCGCCTCTTTAGATCTTTTTTCATTTTTCTTAGCAATGTTTTATAGTTTTCAGTGTATAAGTCTTGACATATTTGGTGCAATTTATCCCTAAGAAGTTAATACTTTTATGTTATTGTAAATGCAATATTTAAAATTTTAGTTTCTGAATGTTCTCTATTAGTACATAGAAATAAATGGGCTTTTGTATTTTGACTTTGTATCTTGCAATGTTGGTAAACTGACTTATTAATTCCAAAAGCTTTTTTGTAGTTTCCTTAGGATTTTCTATGCATATAATTATTTAATCTATAAATAAAAACTTTTTTTTCGATTTATGTGGGCTTTTTTTCTTTCCTTATGCCATTGGTTAGGACCTTTGGTGTAATGCTGAATAGCAATCACGGAAGTGCATTCCTTGCCTTGCTCCTGGTCTTACTTAGAAACATAAAGTCTTTTCCCATTAAGTAAGATCTTAGTTGAGGAAGTTCCCTTCATTCTATGCTAGGAGGTTTTACTTTTCTTTTAAATTATCAATGGATATTGATTTTTTCTGAAATGCTTTTCCTATATTTATTGGGATAATCATTTTTAACATTTACTTTGGATGCTAAATCACTTTATCCCTAGTCAATCATGGCATATTATTACCCTTGTATATATATTTGCATCCAACCTGCTAGTATTTTGTTAAAGATTTTGCATCCCTGGGTTTTTCCCTTACAAAGTGTCTGTCTGGTTTTGGTATCAGGTTAATATGGGTCTCATTCAATGAGCTGAGAGATCTTACTCCTCTTCTGTTCCCCCCCCCTTAGTTTCATGAAATATAATTGGCATATAACATCGTGTAAGTTTAAGGTATACGACATGTTGACTTGATACACTTACATACTATAATATGAGTACCTCCCTAGTGTTAGCTAACACCTTCATCATGTCACATAACTATTTCTTTATTGTGGTAAGAATATTTAAGGTTTACTGTCTTAGCAACTTTCAAGGATATACCACAGTATTATTAATTATAATCCTCATTCATCTTCTAACAGAAAGTTTGTATTTTTTGACCAACATCTCCCCACCCCCCCAGCCCCTGTTGACTACCATTCTGTTCTCTGTCTCTGCAAATTTGTTTTTTAAGATCTCACACCTAAGTGATATGGTGCTGTATTTGCCTTTCTCTGGCTTGTTTCACTTAAGCATGAGGTCCTCAGGGTCCATCCAAATATTAGCAATTATAGTTGAGGCTG
>NC_043704.1:152930825-152936261 GCF_006229205.1 Suricata suricatta
CCCCCCCCCCCCCCCCCCCCCCCCCCCCCCCCCCCCCCCCCCCCCCCCCCCCCCCCCCCCCCCCCCCCCCCCCCCCCCCCCCCCCCCCCCCCCCCCCCGCCGTATTTTTTCTCTTTGTTTTTCAGGTTTGGACGTGTCTGCTGAGGCAGCCCCAACTCAGTCCTCCCTCAGCTGTATCCAGTCTACTAGTTAGCCCGTCGATGACATTCTTTCTTCCTGTTACAGTGCGTTAGATCTCTAGCATGTTTAAATCCTTTCTTAGAATTTCCATCTCTCTGCTCAGTTTGTCTTTGTGTTCTTGCATGCTGTCTATTGTATCATTAGAGTGTTTTAGTCATAGCTGTTGTAAATTCCTGGCCTGACAATCCCAACAACACTGCCATATTGAGACCGGTTCCGATGCTTTCCTGTCTCTTCAACCTATGTTTTTTGCCTTTTAGTGTGCCTTCTAGTTTTTTCTTCAGTCAGACACGATGTGCTGGGTAGGTGGAAATACTCTGGATGGGCCTTTATTAATGCGCTGCTGAGGTCCGAGGGGGATGAAGAAGCTCTGTGGTCCTATGGTTAGGTCTCAGTCTTTAAGTGAGCCTGTGCTTCTGGACTGTGGATAGTGGTTCTCAGTGCAGTAGAGTGAGCTGGAGTTGGGTGCCTCCCTCCCACTGGACGGAAATCTACAGCTGGCTAGAATTGGGTATTTCCCACCCCCAGACCAGCAAGGTCCTGATAAAGCCCCAGCGGGTTAGGCTCTGGTTAATTAGTTTCTCTTGAGGGAAAGCCTTGTGAAGAACAGAATGCTTTAGCATGTTTCAAAATCGTTCCTTTTAGTCTCCCCCTGCTGGAAGCAAGTGTGGATTTCTCTCCCCATAGTCACTGTGAGAACCTGGTAGAACTCTAAGAGGTAAAACTCACAAAAGTGTTGGGGCCCCTGTTGACTGGGTCCTGTAGGACTTTTATCTCTCAGGCTTGTCCACGCTGAGTTCCCAGAGGTTTGTCAATTACAGTTCCTGTTTCCCTGCCCCGGGACTGATTCCCAGGGATGCTTTTGTTCCTGGGCTTCTGCTTTGGTAAACTGTGATTCTCTGTATTAACCTGTCTTTCTCTCCAATTTGGGTGCCAGAAATTTGCCCCAGACTTATTTCTCTTATGGATCTAAGAAGGGTTATTGGTTTTCCAGTTTATTTAGCTTTTCACATGTTAGGATCGAGTGGAGACTTGCAGGCTTCTTACATGTCGGACTAGAAACTGGAAGAGGGAGAAAGACAGAACATGAGCAGGGGAGGATGAGAGAGAGAGAGGGAGAGAGAGAGAGACAGAGAGAGAGGGAGAAGGGAAACACAGAATCTGAAGCAGGCTCTGGGCTCTGAGCTGTCAGCACAGAGCCCGACGCGGGGCTCGAACTGTGAGATCATGACCTGAACTGAAGTTGGTCGCTTAACTGACTGAGTTACCCAGGTCCCCCTTTGTGAGAAGTTTTTAAATTACAAATTCAATCTGTTTGCTTTTGCAATAGGGATTAGAGGGCTGTTTGGATTTTCTGTTTCTTCTTGCGTCTGTTTTGGTAGTTTTTGTATTTCTAGGACTATGTCCATTTTATTGAAGTTATCCAATTTGTTAACATATAGTTAATCATAATACTTCCTCGGAATCCTTTTGATTTCCTTAAAGTTGATAGCAATGTCCCCTCTTTTGTTTCTGATTTTAGCAATTTGATCTTTCATTTTCTCTTGATAAGTCTTGTTAAAGTTTTGTCAATTTTGTTGATCTTTTAAAATAATCAACTTTTGATTTTGTTGATTATATCTATTATTTTATGAATCTCTGCTCAAATACTTACTGTATCCTTATTTATGCTTGTTCTGATTTAGTTTTCTCTTCCTCTCGTGGTGCCTTAAGATGGAAGGTTAGGTTATTGATTTGAGGTGTTTCTTTTTTTCTTAATTTTAGGCATTTATAGCTATAAATTTCCCTCTAAGTGATTCTTTAGCGACACGCAACCAGCAGATTTTGGCATATTATATTTTTATTTCCATTTACCTTAAAGTCTTTTAACTTTAAGCCTTAAAGTCTAATTTCTTTTGCGATGTATTATTTGACTACAAGTCATGTTGTTTGGTTGTTTAGGAATGTTTTGTTTAATTTCCACATAGTTGTGACTTCTTAAGTGTCTTTTTGTTCCTAACTTCTAATTTTACTTCATTATGGTCAGAGAACCCAGTCTGTACAATTTCAATCCATTTAAATTTATTGAGGTTTCTGTGCTGACAGCTAGTTCAGAGCTTGGAGCTGCTTCAGATTCTGTGTCTCCCTCTCTCTCTGGCCCTCCCCTGCTCATGCTGTCTCTCTCTCAAAAATAAATAAAACATTAAAAAATTAAAAAAATTTATTGAGGCTTATTTTAGGGCCTGGCACATTGTCTATCCTGGAAGTGTTCCATGTGCATAGGAGAAGAATGTATATTCTGCTGTTTGATGTTGAGGTTCCACAAATGTCTTTTAGGTATAATTGGTAGATCATGTTGTTTGAGTCTTCTATTTCTATCTTCTACTTAGTTGTTACATTCACTTTTGAAAATGGCTTATTGAAGTCTCCAAGTAATATTGTTGAAGTATCTATTTCTCCCTTCAATTCTGTCAGTTTTTGCTTCGTATATTTTGTGGCTCTTCTGTTAGGTGCACACGTGAATGTTATATCTTTATGATATAGTGATTTGTTGTCATTATAAAATGTCCCTCGGAGCGCCTGGGTGGCTCAGTCGGCTGGGCATCTGACTTCGGCTCAGGTCATGATCTCACTGTTCTTGAGTTCGGCCCGCGTCGGGCTCTGTGCTGACAGTTCGGAGCCTGGAGCCTGCTTTGGATTCTGTGTCTCCTTCTCTCTCTCTGACCCTCTCCTGCTCATACTCTGTCTCTCTCTGTCTCTCAAAAATTAATAAACATTAATTTTTCTTAAGGTCCCTCTTCTATGTTTTTTTTTTTTGTCTCAAAGTCTGTTTTGTCTGATATTAATATAGTCACTCCAGCTTTCTTATGGTTTCTGCTCGGATGATAGCTTTTTCTACTCTTTTACTCTCAAACTGTACCTCTAAATGTAAAATGCCTCTTCTGTAGACAGTACATAATTGGATCTTCTTTTCTTAACCAGTCTGACAGTTTCTACCTTTTTATTAGATTGTTTAACCTATTCACATTTAATATTATTGTTGAGCTAGTTTATCTACGAATATTTTGCTTTTTGTTTTTATATATTTCATGTGTTTTTATTCCATCCTTGATTGCCTTATCTTGCATTATTTGAATGTTTTATAATATAACATCTTAATTCCTTTAATGATTTTTCACATTATTTTTTGAGTTACTTTCTTATTGATTGCTCGAGGAGCTGACACATACATCTGACTTCTTCAGAACTGATGTCTGATAAGTTAACTTGGTTCTAATGAGACACAGAAACATTGCTTGTGTGTAACTCTATTCTCTCCCACATTTTGTACTAATTTTTATTATACATATTACACTAATTATGTTAAAAACACAACAATACATTTTTATTGTTACTTTATGGAATTATATGTTTGTTAGTGAAGCTGAGGAAAGAAGGAAAACAAGTATCTATTTATAGGGTTTATTAATTTTCTCATTGGTCATTTCTAGCTCTCTTCGTATGTTTCTGTGAATGTGAGTTTCCTCCAGGTGTCATATCCTTACTACAACGCAACTTGGCTCCTAGTCATCTCTTCGGCACTACTATGAACACATATATTTCATTTTTATGTGTTACGTGTCCAAAAATACATTAGTTTTAAACTATTTCAGACACTTCCTTTTGAAATCAGAAGGAAGGAAAAGAAATATGCATTTTCTCATCTTTTATAACTACAGACCTACCTTTACCTGTGTGCTCTTTGCTCTTTGTGTGGACTTTTATTACCATTTAGGATCACTTACTTTCAGCCTGAAGGATCTTCGGTAGTTTCTTGTAATTTGGGTCAGCTAGCAAAGAATTTCCTTTTTGTTTATCTGGGAATGTCTTTATTTCACCTTTATTTTTGAAAGATAGTTTTGCTGGATACTAAAATCTTGGTTCACATGTGCTTTTTAACTTCAGCACTCATGCATGGTGTATCATTCCACTGCTTTCTAGTCTCCATTGTTTCTAATAAGAAGTCAGCTGTTAGTTTTGTTGGAATCCCCTCATACACGATGAGTGACTTCTTTCTTGCTTCTCAATATTTTCTCTGTCCTTGGCTTTTAGCATTTTTACTATGATATATCTACGTCTGGATCCCTTTGTGTTTACCCTATTTTGAGTTTTATGAGCTTCTTAGAGGTGTAGATTCATATTTTCAGTCAAACTTGGAAGTCTTCAGCCATTATTTTGCTCCTTCTTCTCTCCCCTTTCTTTCTGGTTGGTGTGCTTAATGGTGTCCTATGTTCCTCTGAGTTTCCTTTAAGCTTTCTTTCTTCTTTCTTTCCTGTGCTCTTTCGATTGCATAGTCTGTAATGATCCCTCTTCAAGTTTACTGATTCTCTCTTCTGTCAGTTCAGATGTACTGTCGCTCAACTTAGTGAATTTTTGAACTCTAGAATTTTGTTTTTTAAATAACTTATCTCTTCATTGATAATCTGTATTTGATTATACATTGTTATCATAGCATGCTTTATTTATTAAATATTGTTAAAAATTCTTTGAACATATTTATAATGGCTGCTTTGTATTCTTTGTTTACTAACTCTGGCATCCATGCCCTCTCATAGGCAGTTGGTGGTGTCTGCTTTCTTCCTATATATGGGTCATACTTTCCTGGTTTTTTTCTGTGGTTTATAATTTCTATTTAAAACTGGACATTTTAACTAATATATTGTAGTGGATCTGGAACTTATTCCCTTTTCTCCTCTTGGGGATTGTTTGGTGACTTGGCTAGACTATTGTAGTAAAGTCTATTCACTCCTTCCCCTATATCCCCTCACCACACACACACACACACACACACACACACACACTCACTCACACGCACAATTGTGAAGTCTTTGGTGTCACTTTATTTTTTTTTAATAGTTTATTGTCAAATTGGTTTTCATACAACACCCAGTGCTCTTCCCCACAAGTGCCCTCCTCCATCACCACCACCTCTTTTCCCCCCTCCCCCTTCCCCTTCAACCCTCAGTTCATTTTCAATATTCAATAGTCTCTCAAGTTCTGCATCCCTCTCTCTCCCCAACTCTCTCTCCCTCCTCCGTTCCCCCTGGTTCTCCATTAGGTCTCTCCTGTTTTCCTGCTAGACCTATGAGTGCAAACATATGGTTTCTGTCCTTCTCTGCCTGGCTTACTTCACTCAGCATGACACCCTCAAGGTCCATCCACTTTCCTACAAAGGGCCATATGTCATTCCCTCTCATTGCCATGTAGTACTCCATCGTGAATATATACCACATCTTC